>NC_065570.1:4941224-5249426 GCF_937616625.2 Mercurialis annua | reverse complement strand
ACTCAAAATATATTTCACTCTAAATGAATATAAATTCTATTTATCATATCAAACATTTAATTATTTTTAGTAAAACTATCAAATTCATTTATAAATAGGAAAACTTTAAATTAGAATGGAACCAAATAATGTATTTCAAAAAACTCATTTAAAAAAAGGGATAATTATAAATAAAATGCCTGAACTTGTCGAAATGACAATTTCATATTTGAACGAAAATTTATATCATGTTGGTGTGTAAACCTGCTAAAATAATACATACAAGTATTTTTGTCACATCTTTAAAAATAATGATATGGCATGTATGGGCCTATCAAATAAAGTATTCCAAATTTAATCTTAGAAATTAAATTTGGAGTCCTGATATAGTCAGAACTATCAGTCCATGTCAGACCTTCAAATTCATAGTCTTCGGCAGCGGGAAAATTATACAACATAACCTTTGCGCCATGTCATTCGTGCAACAAACCAATAATACGTTAGTTAAAAAAAATTAAAAGATTTCCTATTGCAAATGCTTATTAGCTTATTATAAATATGACATGGCGCAATATTTGTGTGAGATAAACTCTCTTGGCAGCGCCATCCCACTAAGCCTTAAAGTATAAACTAGCATCAAAGCTCTTTTTCAACATTCTCAAACACCAAAGATTCAAAGAACTTAATAATTAAATGGATATAACTGAACCTAATAGCTTAGGGATTGTTCTAGAATGGTGGTTGAAATCAAGAAGACTGGCTGATTCTAGTTATTTAGGAGAATTACTTTAATTAGGTTTCGATCAAAGATTAATTATAATAATCATGGATCAATTATATACGTTTAAGTATTTACTTTGTGAGAGTCGTATTCGATTAATGGTGTGCATTGCTCGGTTCAATTGTGTTTACGTGGCAATACCAAGATGGCATAAATATATAATTATAATATAATTTAACCAAATTAGAATACAACCCAATTGACAACTTTTTTCCCATTTTTTTAAAATACACATTCAATTGTCTTGTAGGCACGATTAAATCAATTTTGAAAGGTTTTGGATAAGAATGGAACCAAAAAAAGAAAAGAAAAAAGAAATTGTATGGAATCAAGCACAAAGTGTTTAATTTCTATTTTGCAATTATATTTTTTTTTCTATTGTAATTCCTATTTGCAGGTTTCTCTTCCTAACTTGGAGAATCTTACAATAACATCAGTTTGTTGTGAAAAGATATGGCAAGACCGCCTCTCCATGACATCTTCAAATTTAACAAGTTTGATTGTTGAGAGGTGCCATAATTTGCGACATTTGTTTACAGCTTCAATGGCTAAAAGTCTTTCACAGCTCAAACAAATTCAGATAGAAAATTGTGATCTCATTAAAGAGATAATTCTCACAGAAGACGCTGTAGATGAAACAGAGAAGATATGTTTCCCTAAACTAGAAAGCTTGACGCTTCAAGGTCTTCCGAAGTTAAGTAGATTTTGCACTGGGCATCCAATTGAATTTCTGTCTCTTCAAAAATTGGATATTAGAAGTTGCTTTAATTTGACTACCTTTGTTGTTGCCGATATCCAACAAGTTAACTCAGAGGTGAACAACTACTCTGAAACACAATTTCTCTTTAATGGAATGGTGAGTATGTCTTTTTGTCTTTCATTCATGTCTTTGGTCTTCATCTTTACAGTTATTATTTGTGCTAACTGGAATTCGCGTTTCAGGTTGAGTTTCCTAAGTTAGAGATATTGAAGCTTTATGAAATGGATGACTTAGCAAACGTATGGCACAATGAACTCATGCCTAATTCCTTCTCCAAACTAAATGCCTTGGATATTAGTAAATGTCGTAATCTATTAAGGATATTTCCACCTCACGACTTGCCTCAATTCCATACACTGGAGAGGTTGACCATTGAGAATTGTGATTCACTGCAAGAAATATTTCAATTCCAAGAATCGAAGGCTGAAGAAGGCACATATGCTGCGGTAGAATTTAAGCTTAGAGAATTGAAAATCTACTTCCTTGGCAAACTGAAGATGATATGGAGTAAGGATCCACCAACAGTTTTTACTTTTCGAGAAATACAGTCGGTGGAAGTTCATGGCTGTGGAGCTCTGGAAAATATATTTCCAACCTCTATAGCTACAGACCTTTCTCAGCTTCAAAGTTTAGAGATCATGTTTTGTGGAATAGAGGGAATTGTAGCGAAAAGTGAAAGCACAGAATCAGAGCCTTATTTTAAGTTTCCTCAACTCACATCTCTTGCACTTAATGGTCTACCGAAATTAAAGTGTTTGTATCCGGGGAGGCATAGAGCGGTCGAGTGGCCAAAGTTGAATTATTTGCATTTGATGGGATGTGACAGCACAATGATATTTGGTTCAGAAGAAGAAGCACGTGGAGAAAGAGACAACGAAGATAATATCTCATTTCAACCTCTTTTTATATTTGAAAAGGTATTCATTTCTCTTCTTTTTTTTGATAAATAAAATGAAATTATCATTTCTCTTCTCTATTAAAGGTTTATTCATCTCACAGTACTTCAGTTTCTCAACTTTTAATATATATTTTAAAAGAATGAATATATTGATGATGTATTAATATAATAATTAATTCATTAAAGCTAATTTGTTCAATCATCTTTCATTTTCTTATGATTTTTATTTTTCACCTTGTTGCAAAAGTGAAGAAATATTCATAAAAAAAGTGAAGAATTAAGAATTGTAAACAACCTTATAACTTTTGTCGTAATCTAAGTATTCTTTTAAGTTTTATAATTTTTTAAATTTTAATATCAGTTATTGTTTCTCAATAAAAATAAATAAATGAGCAAATTCATTTAATTTTAACAGAAATTATTATTGTAATATTATGTTTGTAAATTTGAATATCTTTTAAAATTTTGATCTCTTGCCACATGCAGCTCAATCGCAACTTGGAGCAATTGTCGTTACACCACAGTTATTTGCTGAGAATACAGATTGGCAAATCTCTAGCCAATTGCTTTTCCAAACTAAAAGTACTTACATTGAAAGACTTAAGGCCTGAATCATTCATCGTTCTCTCTGGTTTCCTCAAAACACAATACACTCTGGAGGAACTTGTTGTTATTGATAGTTCTTTAGAAGAGCTGTTCTTAAATGATGAGGTTACAGTATATGCCCCACTGAAACGTATGACCATATCCAATGCTTTTAATTTAAAGCATATATGGAAGCAAGACGCCAGATTGAAACCAGTTACTCAATATCTTCAAACTCTGACAATTGAGAGCTGTGATAGTTTATGCAAAATAGTGCAATCAGCATCATCCTTCCGAAATTTAGCAACTCTAAAACTAAAATATTGTGGGAAGTTGAAAAGCTTGTTAACTGTCTCGACCGCGAAAACTATGGTAAACCTCACAAAAATGAGCCTAGTTTGCTGTGATGGGATGACTGAAGTGGTGGAAAACGATGGAGATCACAATGAGGATGAGGTGGTTTTTAACAAATTGCAAACTTTGAAACTTCTGAATTTATGTAGTCTCTCCAGCTTTGCCCCGGGGAATTCTGCCTTTAGTTTCCCATTGTTAGAAGAAGTTTTCGTTCATTTATGCCCTCAGATGATGATTTTCTCTGCCGGAGTCTTGAGCACACCAAAGCTACGATCAGTCAAAAAGTTCAAATATTCACGGGATAATCCATTTTGGGAGGGAAACCTTAAGGCTACCATTGCATATTTGTTTGTGGAGAGTCTCTTACCACAAGGGGTTTGTATTTGTTTCTAATCTCTTTATTTTAAATGTGTTAGTGTTAGTCTTAATTTTTCATCCCTAACTATGTTCTTACATCCAAATGTCTTAATAGGTTGAAAAAGCTATCAGTCTATCCGACTTTCCGGGTCTAAAAGAGCATTGGCATGACCAGCACCTGGGGCGGCGCTTCCTCAGTGTAGAATCTCTAACAGTGGATGGGTGTGCATCATTCACAAAAGCTCTATCAGCCAATCTGCTGCACTCATTGAACAAGCTAACGAAGTTGGAAGTAAGAAAGTGTGGATCAATGGAACAAGTATTCGACTTGGAAGGAATGTCTCCAGATAAAGGGCGTGTTGGGCTGCTGCCTCGATTATGTGAATTGCGCTTAATTGACCTACCTATGTTGAGAACTTTATGGAACAAGAACCCTACAAATATTTTGGACTTGAGGAACCTTACATTGCTCAAAGTGGAAAACTGTAACAGATTGAAATATGCATTTACCCAGAATGTATCCTTGTGCCTTGTGCTACTCCAGGAGATACATCTGAAAAAATGCCCAATGATGGAAGGAATAATCGAACAGGGGGAATCAGAGGAAGAAGTAGTGTCTGAGATCATTTGTCCTTCATTGAAGAAGATTAGCATACATGACTGTCCAAATCTGAGAACATTGTTTACCGCTGAACATAGGCCAAAAATAGAGTTTGGAAGGAGGATAAGGCTGGGCAAGGTTAGTTTTTTGTTCACTCCTTTCTCAAATATTATGATTGCTAAATGCTAATTGATTGACTAATATCTCTCTGTTTGACTTATGAATTCCTGATTAGTTGTTCTGTATTAGGTACTTCCCAAGTTGGAAGAGTTGTCATTAGACAGCAACTCTACTGGAAATTTACTGGACAGCGAATTCCTGCTGGAGTTCTATTCCAAACTAAAATTTGTGGAACTGATTTCCATTTCAAAGAAATCGTGTTTTTGTCTCGTTAATTTTCTTCTAAGATTACCCAATCTGGAAAAGCTTGTTGTCTGTAGCTCATCTCTCAAAGAATTATTCTTTTTGGAAGGAATAAGTGCCTATAATTCTGCATCTTTTCAAAATCTAACAACTCTAGAAGTACGGAACTGGGATAAATTGATGAGCTTGGTACCGCTGTCGGTGGCCAAAAGTATGGTGCAACTTGTGACATTAAGAGTAAAATCGTGTGATATGATGCTGGAAATAGTAGCAAGTGAACAAGACAGGACAACATATGAGATTGTTTTCAGTAAATTGAGAAATATACAACTTGAAGATTTACATAGCCTGAGTAGCTTCTGTCCTGGCAATTACAGCTTTAACTTTCCATCTTTGGAACAAGTGACTGTATTTCGTTGTCCCAATATGAGGATTTTCTGTCCAGGAGTCTTAAGTACGCCAAACCTGGATTCCGTGAAAGTCTCACGTTCTAAATTCAGATTGGAAGAATATGGCGATCTCAATGCCACGATTCAAGAATTGCACTTGAAAATGGTATGGGTCTTGTTATCTTATTTTTTGACTATTATTTGTCTGATGTTATTTAAACAATATATTCATCTTTTTAAAATGGATTCTATAGACTGGATGAGGTGAAACTCTCTAAATTTCCCATCTTAAAAGAAAACTGGCATGGTCAATTTCCGCACTTCAACTTGCTTTCTATAAAAAAGTTGGTGGTGGATGAGTGTGCATCCTTCTCACATGCTTTATCACTAAATGATTTGTGGCATTTCGCATGGTTGAAAGAGCTGGTTGTAGAAAAATGTGATTCATTAGAACAAGTGTTTGAAGAGACAGATTCTGATGGTGTTACTATAAGTTGGCTAGAAAAACTGGAGTTGATTGATCTGCCTAGGTTGAGGCATGTGTGGAACAAAGATAATTTGAGCTTTAAAAATCTAAGAGTGTTGAAAGTCCAAAACTGCAATAACTTGACCCATATATTTACAGTGTCCATGGCTCTTTGTCTTGAAAACCTCTGGCATTTGGAAGTAAAGAGAAGTAGTTTGGTGAAACATATCATAACAATAGGAGACCAGGAAATAATATTGGAAGATAGGACTATATTCCCTTCATTACAGGACATAACTCTCGAGTGTTTGCAAAGCTTGTTAAGTTTTTACTCTGGAAACCAGGTTCTGAAATGCCCATCCTTGACGTACATTGATGTAACTGACTGTCCAAATATGAATTTATTTTTTTCAACATTTCCAACTCAGCAAGATCCAAGCATAGCTATTGAAGCAGACGATCAAACACTTGCCATGAATATTCAAGTTCCACCTATTTTTGGTGGCAAGGTAAGTTTATTTACTTGTCCTTGGGATTTCTTTATACATGGTAAGAATTTTAATTAGTTGCTCTATTGTTTTTAAATTAAACTTAATTTTATATTTGTAGGTTAATATTTTCTAGTAAAATATTGTAATCTCATAAGTATTTCAAGATAGAAAAAGAAATACTAAAATAAATACAATTACAAAATTGAAAGAAAAAACTCTTTATTTTTTATACGTGAATTATTTTACTAAGAAAAAACAAAAATTTATGATGAATAAGTTATCATTTGTTCACATTTATCATGATTTACATTTAATAATGGATTTAAAGAAAAATGAGGGAAAAATAGTCTCTAAGGTATGATCAGTCTATTTCCTTTATTCAATTTATATCTTTCTATTTTTTGTTCTTTAGGTTGCATTCCCAAACTTAGAAGGACTGGGAGTAGAATGGAACGCTGTGAAGGAGGTATGGTCTGGAAGATATGGAATCCCATTTTTGGGCAGACTAAAAGTCATTGAGCTTACTTGTTTTCCTGGTGAACAGCCAGTTTTGCTATCTAGTTTCCTTCAAAATCTCCGAATTCTGGAGGAGCTTGTTCTTAGGGATGCTTCTTTGGAAGAAATAACCATCGATGAAGTGGATGCTGGCCACCAAATTCTTGCACAGTTGAGAGTGCTAATATTGTGGAAGTTGCCAAATCTTAAGCACCTGATAGACCAAGATTCGCGACTTGCCCTGGTTATTGAACATCTGGAAGTACTTGAAGTTGAGGAATGTGGTAGATTGGAAGTTTTAGTTTCACCCTCAACATCTTTCAAATATCTAACAGCTCTAGGAGTATCAAAATGTCATGGTTTAATAAATCTGATGACTCTGGCAACTGCTAGAAGTCTTGTGCAACTCAAAAGAATGGTTATAAAAGAATGTGAAATGATACATGAAATAGTTTCTAATAAAGCAGATGGAGTTGAAGATGAGATCCATTTGAGCCGGTTAGAATATCTTGAACTTAATGGTCTGCGAAGCCTCACAAGCTTCTGCTCAGGTAAATTCACCTTCAATTTCCCATTTTTAGAAGAAGTGATTATCAGAGAATGTCCCAAGATGGAGACCTTTGCTCAAGGAGTCGTAAGTACATCAAAGTTATGGCGAGTTCAAACAGGAGAGCACAAATATGAATGGGAATGGGAGGGCAGTTTGAATGGCACCATTCGAGCATTGTCTATGGAAATGGTACGTACTACTGTCACCTTTTCATAAATAATTAACATATAAATGAATTACATTTAGAGCTCTAATTCGTGTCTGGCTATAAAGATTGTTCTTATTGCTATATTGTCCTTCATTGATAATTAGAGAATGATTCATGTACATGATAATATACATTATGTTATCAAAAAGAGAATCACATCCCACCTTTGCTAACTGTTAATTATCTAAGATATTTCATTTTTGTACAGATTTTGGGTAAGTTTCCCTAACATCCATTGATGTTGATATGTTTCTTAGGCTGCTGAGACAACTAGCTAGATGCCATCTTTCATAGGCAAGACTCCAATTTGACTGGTGTGAGATGACATTTGTGACACCAGATTGGCAGGCTGCAAATCATATTTCTCCAATTGAAGTATTCACTATATATAAAAAGGTTTATCTTTTTCATCCCTTTTTGTTCACTTATAAGTGGATTTTTGATTAAATTATGCTTGAGAATTTGTCAGTGTCCTAAACTACTCTGTTCTTGAAAAAAATTATTTCACCTGTATTTCCGTAATCAGTTGTTTAAGCTCTCATATAGTTGAGTTAATATTGTTCATGAATTTCTTTTATCACCATCCTACGCATAACTATTAACGTGCATAAAATTATCGTCCTTGAAATCTGGATTTTATATTTTATATAAGATTAATAGGCAGGGGAATTGAACCCAACAGAACATTATGCTTGACAAATAATATCATTTAAGCCAACCTTCTCTTTATTTATAGTATTTCCAAACAATGGATTTAGAAATGTATTAAAGGAAATATATCTCCTTAGGGACTATTTATTGTGTATGACTTCTTCAATTTGCAATCTGTTGTTGAAATGCTATATTTGCATATTTGTGCCATTCATCTTAGTTTGTGACAAATTATGAACCAATACATCTTAGAGGCTAATTCTGGTAGAAATGTCCACTTTAAGTGGATTTTCATTACCACAGTAAATTCAAACTGTATAATATCTTTGATAATCAAACTAATAATTTAATTTTATAATTAATTAATAAATAATAATACATTTTAAAATTAAAGAACTAATTAATTCTAAATTAAAAAGTATTACTTGATATTTGGGATGTTCCGTACTTTTATATATAAATATTTATTTTTGGTACAGGGTACAAGAAAACCGACGATATCTTTAGGGTTAAATGCACCAAAAATTATCAACTTTTGCGTTTTTTTAGTATTTAACACAAATTTTTAATTTTGGCATAAAAATATATGAAGTATCTAGTTTTTGCATATAAGTACAAACTGCATGTAAGAGATGGAGAAGGTGGGTGCTGCTGCTGTCATGCTTGTGGACTTTTTAGCATATATGTGATGAACACTGGACATAATCATATTAATTTGTGATTTTATATTTAAAAATTTCGTCAATTGGTGTACTGTTTTATGAAGTTCAACATAAATTTGTGATTCTATATTATCGTATGATGAAAGACGACTGTTATAGCAGAATAAATGCGTACATATAGAAAATAATGCGCCTAAAGAGGCTTTTTGTTATGTGGTAAATCTTGATAGGGGTGAGCATTAAACGGTTAAAACCGAATAATCGAACCGAATCAAATCGAATTAATCAAATCGAAATATAATTTGAAAATATGGTTCGGTTACGGTCCAAATTTTTAAAATTTTGACTATTCGGTTTGGTTTATGGTTTTTACAAAAAAATAACCGTAATAACCGAACCGATCTTTATTTAAAAACTACGTTGTTTTAAACTTTCATATACACATTTATATATTAAACTTGTTTAATTTTATAGTTTTAGAATAAAAAACGATAAATATAGATTTAATTTAAAGCACATGTACTCTCTAGGTTAAATTTCTCCATTTTTTTTTATTTATTCGGTTTGGTTAATACGGTTTTGATATAATTTTGTTAATACGGTTCGGTGACCGAAATTTTTAAAAAACCGAACGGTTTTGAATTTTTGGACGGTTCGATGACCGAACCGACCGTTGCTCACCCTTAAATCTTGATATATGGATTGGTGACATGGAACTATCTCAACTATCGATATACATTGACGCGGATTAATATTAGATGAATGATTTAGATGTTATTAGACTATAGGAAATCCATATTGTTAGATTGTTATAAAGACTAGCTATTAGTATTGATATTAAGTATGCTGAATATGAATATGAATGTTGATTTCTCTCTTTGAATTTCTGCTTCTTTCTCTATGAATCCCTTCCTATCTCTTTCTCATAATTTCACACGCATCACTTTTTTTTTTAGTATGACACTTTAAGAACTGAAATGATCATTTCTTTTAGATTGTTATTTTTGGGAGATATCTAAATAATATGTGGAATTAATTTTTTTTTTTTCATCATTTAAATGATATATTCATGATTGGATTAACTCATTTTAAGATCCTTTAACTTTATATTTTTTATTTATTTGATTTTTGAATTTCTATTTATTCTGATCTAGTCCATGAACTTTGATATTTGGACTTATCTAATCTCTAAACTTTGATTTTTGGATCATTGAGGATGCACGTCCATTCTGTGGTTTTACTGAATGGTTTTACGATTTTTTTCATACAGGGAAGTAATTTTATTGCTTTTTATTAACTTCTTGGAATATGGTACAATGGAATAGACGGGCATGTCGTATTCTTATTAACACATTAAATTTTATTAACCACTCTCTTTTAACACGTGTCATGTCAAATTTCCGACGATTCACTCATCACACGTCAATAACTGTCGTCATCGAAAGTACATGATATTACAGATAAATACTAACTAGAGTAAAAACAACATAGATGAATAATTTGAAGGAAGTTATTTGATTAAAGGAATAATTTACATGATAACTTTACATCAAAGGTTAAAAAAAATTGATATACAATGAGGAGTCAAAAATGACCCTAATGTTTCCACTGAGGCCAAAAATGTTCCTAGTAATTTTTGAGGAGTGAAAATGCCTCCAATTTAATAGTGTAAGATAACTCCGTCTAATAAAGGGGTCCAAATCTCAAGTTTTCGGTGACAGCATTATAATCGTTTATTTATGTCTCAAAAATCATAAGCGCCATTTTGGAGCCTATGTGACAACATTAAGATCATTTTTGTACATTTTTCCTAGGTGGATATAATATATTTTATTCTCTTTTTTGAAATAGTATTTTAAACTAAAAAAAATAGAAAAAAATACTCCCTCCGTCCCAATAGAGTTGTCCACTTTGAGAAAAAAATTTGTCCCAAAACTCTAGTCCACTTTTAAAAAATAATTAACTTTTATACCTAATTTTTCTATATTGCCCCTATAAAAGATTCACTAATAAATAAATTAAAAGTAAATAATAAGTGGACCCTATATTTAATAGGGGTATGACAAGAAAAGTAAGAAAAAGTTTACAAAATCTATAAACAATAATTGCTTTTCTTAAATTGAGTGATAAAGGCAAAGTGGACAACTCTATTGGAACGGAACGGAGGGAGTATATAATAGTAAAACTACATTTGATAAAGTGAGCAGCAAAAGTGATAGAAAGGGAAGAAAAATCTAGGAAAGCAAAAAAGCTACATTTACAGTCTCTTCAATTCAAACTTACATCCTTTCTTTCTGCCGACAGTATTTGCAGCTCCACTTATTTCTTTTTCTTTTCCTTTTCTTTCAATTTACCCGGTCTTCTTGGGGTTAATTTCTTCAGGTTTTCCAATTTGGCTATGGATTTTTGCCGGAATGTGTCAGTTTCCGGTGACCAAGTTCATGCTATTAGTCCTCTCGATGACCTTTTCTCTTCCCAGAATACGGTTTGTATATTTTTGGTTCAATTCAGTTTCTTGTTCAAACAATTAGTATTTTACTTTAAAGTTTGAGTCTTTATTTCTTGGTTTTGGTCCTATCTTGTTTTCACTTACTTTTTCAGTCAAAAAAATTAAAAAGAAGTAATCTTTACTGATTTTTACGTTATAATCTTGAAAAGCCACTGGGAAAATGCCAAATTTTCTTGATGGCTGTTGCTAAATTTGATGTTTGGTGGGTTAAATTTGCAGGAAGTTGATGTAAGTTTGGAATGGCTATCAGTATTTGTCGAAGACTGTTTATCAAGCTCAGGAAACTGTCTTCTTCCACCACCAATTACAAATACAACACAAAAAACCATTCAAGAACATATCAAACCCAAAGAAAATCAAACCCCATCTTCTTCCATGGACAAATTATTTGCAATCCCAGGCAAAGCAAGGAGAAGCAAAAGAAGAAGAGTATTCAAAAACACACTCAACACCACTAAAAAAAGCCGTTTATCAAGTTGGTCAAATAGCCATAACCAAACCTTTTATTTTCCAAGTTCAGACCCTCCAATGCTTCATCAAGCATATTGGTTAGCAGACAGTGAACTGATTATGCCCAAAAAAGAAGAAGAAAAAGGCAAGATGAACAGCTCAAGTTCCAGCATCACCAGCAAAGATGAAGAAATTAGTAGTGAATGTAATGATGGGGAGGTTTCAATAGTGGGGAATAATAATAGCAGAAGGTGTAGCCATTGTTTGTCACAGAGGACACCACAGTGGAGAGCAGGGCCAATGGGACCAAAGACACTGTGTAATGCATGTGGAGTGAGGTACAAGTCAGGCAGATTGTTGCCAGAGTATAGACCAGCTAAAAGTCCTACTTTTGTCACCTATCTGCACTCTAATTCTCACAAGAAAGTTATGGAAATGAGAATGGCTTCTCCTTGAATTCTTAAGAATTTGATATAGACTTGTTCTTGCAAATTAGGTAGTTTAGTTTAGTCTTAGTGTAATAGAAATCACATTCCATAAAAATTACTCATCATCCTTGCTACTTGTTGAGGCTTAGTTAATTAGTTAGCTTTTTTTTTATATAATGTTATTATAATGGATTAAATTTCCTGATTATTGGTAGCTTATGATATGGTAATATGGTATGATGCTATATGTAATTCTATTTTCTTGTCTTGTGTGCTACTTTCTAATCACTGGCGGAGGGAAATTTTTAGCGCTTGCGGAAAAAATTGAATTTTCGATCTTAATAAAATAGGCTAGTAATTGTATCATTTTAATTATTGTTTTTTTTTTGAATAACTTGAAATATAACTTGTTGGTTTGTTTTATTTTTAATAAATTTTTATGGGAATCAAGTCTATTGTGTTATTAGCTATTTATTTAAAATAAAACTAATGTTATAAAAATTCACCAACTTTATACATTTTTTTCATTTTAATTACGTAATTTAAATTTTCTTATTTTCATGCACGAACTACCCCTTTTTTTCAAATTCATGCACGGTGCTGAGGTGTCACGACTCCATTGGTGTAATTCGCTGAGGTGGAAGTCATTTTACACCAATGAATGAGTGTCACCTCAGCACCATGTATGAATTTGGGAAAAAGTAGTAGTTCGTGCATGAAAATGAGAAAATTTAAACTGTATGATTAAAATGAAAAAACGTGTAAAGTTTGTGATTTTTTTTTACATTAATCCTTTAAAATATGACATGTTGTGATTATTTGATATTATCAATTAATTGAATTTACATCATTTTTTAAATCAAATACATTACTACTAATAGTTTTTGATAACCATGCCATGTGTCATATTTTGGATTGGTGGAATCTATCATTGTGGAGAACTATGTTAAAAGGCCTTTCATCTAAAATTTTGACAAAGATGAGCTTGTGATTCCTTATGTCAAAATGTCGATGCTCCATGTAGATTGATATTCTATTCTCTTGTGTATATATATAAAAGAAGAACATTGCCAATTTATGATAATTCTCATGCCCTAGTGGAAAATTGCATATTTTCAATCACTAATTCAACTTCTTTTAACAAAAGACAAATTTAAATTTCCATTTCAAGTTAAATTATATCATTTTTAATTATAATAAAATAGAATAGTGAAGGTCATAATAAAATAATTATTTTGATCCACAAATTTTATATGTCGTTTTATTAAATCCAATATCATTTATTAAGATCAAATAGATCACAAGTTTATAATTTCAAATTAAATGAATATAATTGTTTTATTAATATTTTATATCAATTTGAATCTAATTGATATGATTTTATAAAGTTTTGTATCTACTTGACCAATAAAATTGTGATCTATTAATTTTCACGATATAAATTTATATATCATAATAATAATTTTCTTAAATAGAGTCTTTATACGGTTACATTTGACGGGAATTGTAACTATTGTTTGCCTTTGCTTTTTAAAGCAATTAAAAACAAAAAGAAAGAAAATAACACAATAATTGTTAAAAATTTGTAAATTAAACATTTAAACAACTTAATAATAGTAGTAATTCAAGTTTTTTTTCATTGTTTATTTATATTGAATAAGTCAATTCATTAAAATTAAAATAGTAATGTTTAATTGATGCAAGTCTTGGCAAGTAGGTGATGCATAGAAGATAAGAAATTATGGAGTCCAGTCCAGCATTCACGTGACTTGTCAATGTTCCTTTGAATTTGAAACCAATTAATTGATTGATTCTCATGAAAATGACAAACATTTTTTAATTGATTATTGTCTTTTACTTCTTCTTTCAATTCCACCATCCAATTCAAATTTTCCCCCTAATTTCAGTTTAAACATTTGGCGCTCCCTCTTGTGTTTCAAAGGCCGGATGGGACCGGCCGATTCAATCGCAGCCCGAAAGTGTTGGATATGGCTCATTTTAGACTTGTCCCACATTGTTTAAAAAAGGGACTTGTAATTGTTGAGCTATATACATATAGTGTAGAAATCCCACATTGCTTAGGAGTGGAAGGGTGAGGACTTCCTTAGCCTATAAAAGGGAGTCTCCTCTACCCATTGAACTCATCCCACAACAAGCCTTATCAACTCCTAAGGCTTAGTTGGTTCTCTCTCTAGTTTGTATTCTGTTACAAACAATTAGTGGAGTATTTTGGGCAGTGCCCGAGGATGTAAGCCGGTCATTTCTGGCTGAACCTCGTTAAAAGGTTGGTGTTCTCTTTATTGTTTATTTATTAGCTAACGCTCAGGCTAGTTGGAGTTATATATTGTGAAGTTATTTATATCGTGTGAAATTCTGTCTAAGGAGTTTGGTACTTAAGTGGTCCGCCTGTGACCCACCATTCTTTCCTGGGAATTTTCCGGTATAATTATTTAGCACAATACGTGATTCGCTAGCGTAATCGATTGAGCTTCCGCAACAATTGGTATCAGAGCTAAGGTTCTATCCTTGGCATATCGGTTAGCTATTAAATAAAAGTTGGAGCAGAAATGTCTGGAAGCAAAAGTCTGTCCACATTGATAGCTTCTTCCTCGGGAAGAATGGCAATGTCAAATGCAAGAATTGCGGTGGAGATTTTTGATGGTACAGGACATTTCGGCATGTGGCAAAATGAGATTCTAGACGCTTTATTTCAGCAAGGTCTAGATGTCGCTATTGAAAAAGAGAAACCAACAGATGTTGATGAGAGAGAATGGAGTAGCATCAATCGTTTAGCATGTGGTACCATTCGGTCATGTCTTTCCAGAGAGCAGAAATATCCTTTCTCAAAGGAAACATCTGCAAGTAGTTTGTGGAAAGCATTGGAGGAGAAATTCTTGAAAAAGAACAGTCAGAATAAGCTTCACATGAAGAAAAGGCTGTTTCGGTTCACGTATCTCCCAGGTACTACTATGAATGAGCACATCACAAATTTCAACCAATTAGTAGCCGATTTGTTGAATTTGGATGTGACGTTTGATGATGAAGATTTGGCTTTGATGTTGTTGGGATCACTTCCTGAAGAGTTTGAGTTTCTTGAAACTACTCTACTTCATGGGAAGGTTGGTGTGTCTCTTAGCGAAGTTTGCGCTGCATTATATAGTTATGAATTGAGAAGAAAAGATAAGAAAGAAAATACTAGTAGTGCAGCAGAAGCTTTGATTGTTAGAGGCCGTTTGAAAAGCCAAACAATTGGAAAGGAAGGGAGATCAAAATCCCGACCAGAGAAAGATGAATGTGCCTTTTGTCGAGAGAAAGGGCATTGGAAAAGGGATTGTCCCAAATTGAAGAATAAAGGCAAGACTGATAAAGAAAAAGCTGAGTTTGCTTCGAATGTAGCTGAGTGTGACGACGAAGATTCAGATCTTTCATTGGTTGTTGTGTCATCGGTAAATACTCCTACTGCATGGCTTCTAGATTCGGGTTGTTGTCATCATATGTGTCCCAATCGGGAATTGTTTGTTGACTTCAAAGAGCTAGAAGGTGGAGTTGTTTACACAGCAAGTGGCAATCCTTGTTTGACAAAAGGAATTGGTTCAATTCACTTGAGGAACCATGATGGGTCAATAAGGATTCTGGAAGATGTTCGCTATGTACCGAGTTTGACGAAGAAGCTCATTTCTGTAGGAGTCCTAGAATCAAAGGGCTTTGTTGTGACTGCAGTAAATGGAGTTATGAAGGTATTCTCGGGTGCACAGGTCGTCATGAAAGGAATTCGGAAGAACAATAACTTGTATTACTATCAGGGTAATGCAATTATTGGGTCAGCTATAGTTGCTTCTAGTAATGATAATGAACTAGAAGAAATCAGTCTTTGGCATTGGCGTTTGGGGCATGATGGTGGAAAATTCTTGACGGTTCTTGCAACTCAAGGATTATTGGAGGGACTACGTCCCTGTAATTGGATATATGAAGAAGGATTTCCGAACAAGAATGATATTGGCTATAAGGCAAAGTTGGTAGCTAAAAGCTATGTTTGGACGGAAGGAATTGAGGCTATCTCTCGAGTTGTTAAACATTCTTCCATTAGAATTTTGTTGGCCTTAGTAGCACATTTGAATATGGAACTAGTTCAGTTGGACGTAAAAACAGTGTTTTTACATGGATTCTTGGATGGGGAAATCAATTCGACTCAGCCAGATGGACTCAAGGTGGCTGGAGATGAAAATTGGATTCTACAGTATACTTTGAATACTGTGGATATTGGTCTAATATTTGGGCAGGACAAGAAAGATGGTCAATATGTAGTTGGGTACAATGATTCGGACTACGTTGATAAACGGCGATCGACTACGGGCTATGTGTTTACACTAGCAAAGGCGTCGTTTAATTGGAAGTCTACCTTGCAGTCAATAGTTGCTTTGTCTACCATGGAGGTAGAGTACATCGCAAGTGCAGAAGCTGTTAAGGAAGCAATTTGGCTTCATGGGTTGCTTGGTAAATTGGAAATTAAAGAGAATGACCAAGTTTACCATGCAAGGATGAAGCACATTGATATTCGATATCATTTGGTGCCAGAGGTTATTGAAGAAGGTGGAGTCCTACTTCGGAAGATTTTGACCATGGAAACTCCTGCTCATATGATGACAAAGATTGTGAAAGCAGTCAAGTTCAAACATTGTTTGAATTTGATTAGTGTTCTCAATATTTGAGATTTGAATGTGGCCCGGCCCACGCGATGCGTGAGGGGGGATTGGTTGCTCTGCTCGGTCATGCTATGCGTGAGGGAGAGTGTTGAAGTGGGATCATCCCACATTGGTACTTGACTGCTACAGTTGAGAGTTGGCGCTTTTGAAGCGTAATTGAAGGTACTATTGAAGATAGTCCGAGATGGTAGAGAGAAAATTCGCCAAGGTGGAGATTTGTTGGATATGGCTCATTTTAGACTTGTCCCACATTGTTTAGAAAAGGGACTTGTAATTGTTGAGCTATATACATATAGTGTAGAAATCCCACATTGCTTAGGAGTGGAAGGGTGAGGACTTCCTTAGCCTATAAAAGGGAGTCTCCTCTACCCATTGAACTCATCCCACAACAAGTCTTATCAACTCCTAAGGCTTAGTTGGTTCTCTCTCTAGTTTGTATTCTGTTACAAACAATTAGTGGAGTATTTTGGGCAGTGCCCGAGGATGTAAGCCGGTCATTTCTGGCTGAACCTCGTTAAAAGGTTGGTGTTCTCTTTATTGTTTATTTATTAGCTAACGCTCAGACTAGTTGGAGTTATATATTGTGAAGTTATTTATATCGTGTGAAATTCTGTCTAAGGAGTTTGGTACTTAAGTGGTCCGCCTGTGACCCACCATTCTTTCCTGGGAATTTTGCGGTATAATTATTTAGCACAATACGTGATTCGCTAGCGTAATCGATTGAGCTTCCGCAACAGAAAGTTGGTTCGCTTTAATTTTTTTTTATTTGATATTGTTCAATCGGTTTGAATCAGAAAAACTCATTTGAATCAGTGATTTTAAATCACTAAATCGGTCAATTTTTATAGATTTAATCGTAATTTATTTATTTTGATTTTTTAAAATTACAGAATCACACATGTTGGTTAAATTAATTGAATGTTAATTTAATGACTGAATCGTAAACGAGTGGTTATACCATTAGGATACATGTATTTTTACTAAAGAAGTAAAATGCCTCATCTTTTTATTTATCTGTCCATAGGTTGATTTTATCAAAAACTGCTGCCCCATTTCTATTAATTCCTCCCGAAAATAAGATCACTTACATAAAAATTTACATCAGAGTGACTTTTATCAGGACTCAGTAATTTACTGCTTTATTAAAGAACTATCTATAATACGGGTGTTTATCTCATGTAAACGGTTAAACTATATTATATCTATAATAAGCAAATAAACATTTACAATAAAAAATCACTAATCATTATTAATATTGTTATAATTAATTATTTCAACTGGATAACACTTTATTGATTTTTCACACAAATGACATCACAGTTATATTATTGGATTGCTTTTTCTTTTTATAATAATATGACCCAACCACGCTCGAATGACTTTTATCTAGAGGCTCATGAAAAATTAAGAAACAATTACAAAAAGGAACCTAAACTTTTTAAATTTATCAGTTCAATAGCTGAACTTGTTTAGGTAATTCAGTTATTGAACTTTAAAAAATTAATACTCATATTGGTTCTTGATGGATACCGAATCCTACTGTAAGTATAATGGAGCCGAGTTGCAGGAGATACACTCTCGGGCGACACCGGACTCCCCTTGAAGACCGGAAGATCTGAAGGATATACCGAATCCCTAAGATCCGGTAACACACTAATAAAGACCGAATCCCATATGATCCGCCAAGAGCGCGTCAGGTCCGGGATTCGGATAAATATGGAAATCTTGTCCTATTTGGACACAAACACTACATATGGAAGGATAAGCTCTACTTTAGGAAGATAAGACTATTTAGGAAGACGTTCCTAAATAGGACTCTTATCAGATTAAGGTAGATCCCGACAAATCAGGAGAATCTCTACGATACGGCCGAATCCCTACAAAGTAGGATTCACCTGCCTAATACAACTCTACTAGGTATATCCGACTACTATAAAAGGAGCACGAGGTATGCCTAGAAACACAATTACATTCATATACTCAAAACGCTGCTCAAAGCTCTAAACTGACTTTAGCATCGGAGAGTTAATCGGACAACCACCGTCCGGTTAGCTTCTACCCTGTTTTGCAGGTTCACTCACCGGTTCAGAAGGCAGACTCCATCAATTGGCGCCGTCTGTGGGAAAAGCTTAACTAAACTTCAAAAGAAGGAGCTTTTCTGAACTCAAAAACAAATCTCATTGAAGAAGATGACTTCTGAAAGAGTAAACCTGAAGGATCAAACGACACAGAGAAAACGAAAAGCAACAGAACTCTCAACTCCTCCTCCGGTGACTTTTGACGGAGAGGACTTCGGGAGGATAGCCGAAGAGCACAACGAAGCTCTGGTAGTGGCCATGATCATCGAACACTGGAACGTTGAGAGAATCCTAATCGATGAAGGAAGCGCAATAAACCTGATAACAAAAAAGGCCTACGAAAGCCTAGGAGGAGACCTAGCGGAACTAAAGAGAAATGCCACGCCTGTGGTAGGATTTGGGGGCTTGCCAATTAAGCCCAATGGAACAACTACTCTCGACGTCAAGCTAGGAAGGACAAGGAAAAACGAGGAATTACCTACACGGTTTAGCGTCGTAGAAATCGACCTGCCGTACAACGCGATATTGGGGAGACCTTTCCTCCACGACTCAGCCGCCGTGACGAGCATAAAGGCGCTAACCATGAAGATACCGACGAAACAAGGAATTATCACGATACAAGGAAACCGAGCCGAGGCGAAAAAGTGCTACGAACAAGCAATAAGAGAATCAGGCGAAGCAATGGCAATAGAAGAAATCCTTAATCACGACATCGAAGAAAAAGAAACAGCACCCGAAGGCGAAACAAAGAAACTCCAACTCGACAAGGAGAAAAGAGTAAATCTCGGCGCAAACATGAACCCAAAGATCGAAAGCGAAATCACAGCCATGCTGAAAAACAACGTCAAAACCTTCGCTGCTAACGCATCAGAGATAGTCGGAATAGACCCCCAGGTCATTACTCATGATCTAAATGTAGCAGAAGCGGCGAACCCAGTGAAGCAAAAGAAAAGGAAGTTCTCGGAAGAAAAACAGAAAATAATCGCCGAAGAAGTAGAAAAACTGGAGAAAGCCGGATTCATACGAGAAGTCCACTACCCCGAATGGGTAGCTAACGTAGTTATCGTAAAGAAAGCCAACGGAAAAAATAGAATGTGTGTGGATTACACCGATCTAAACAAAGTGTGTCCCAAAGATAGCTACCCTCTCCCAGATATCGACCAACTCGTGGACTCTACTGCTGGACACGCGATGTATAGCCTAGCCGACGCAGCTCAAGGCTACCACCAAATCCAGATGAAGGAGCAAGACCAGGAAAAAACTTCATTCATCACGGAGGGAGGAACTTACTGCTACACGGCAATGCCTTTCGGCTTGAAAAATGCTGGAGCAACATACCAAAGACTTATGAATTTCATGTTCAAAGACGAGATAGGAAAGCGAGTCCAGGTGTATGTAGACGACCTAATCATCAAGAGCGAGAAGGAAGAAACCCATGCAAAAGATCTTGAAGAAACATTCAACATACTGAATAAGTTTGGAATGAAGCTGAACCCCGACAAATGCACGTTCGGCGTACAAGGCGGGAAATTCCTGGGATTCATGATATCTCAAAGAGGAATAGAGGCGAACCCCGAGAAGATCAAAGCAATTATGGACATGAAGGCACCAAAAAGCATAAATGAAGTTCAAAAACTCAACGGGCGAATCATAGCACTCGGTAGATTCATGTCTTGCTCAGCAAAAAGATGCTTGCCTTTCTTCAAAGCCCTCAAAGGAACACAAAAATTTGAATGGAATGAAGACTGCGAGAACGCCTTTGAAGAAATAAAGAAGTTCCTCGTCACCCCTCCATTGCTAAGCAGACCGCTGAAAGGGGAGACACTATACCTATACATCAGCACCACAAACGAGACCATCGGGACAGTGCTGGTAAGGGAAGAAGATAACGAGATGAAGCCAATCTACTACATTAGTCGAGTCCTGAAGGGCGCGGAGACACGATACCCCGAGATCGAAAAAATGGCACTTGCCGTATTGACCACAGCTAAAAAGCTGAGATACTACTTCCAAAGTCACAACGTTGTGGTAAGAACAAATCAACCATTGCGAAAGGCGATCCAACGACCAGAAACCTCCGGAAGATTAGTCCACTGGTCCATCCAACTCAGCGAACACGACATAAGATACGAACCTCGCCCGACTCTGAAAGCACAAGCTTTGGCGGACTTCGTAGCAGAAATAACTCCAACCGAGACTGGCCAACCCAAACCAGCCTTGGTATGGGAACTCCACGTAGATGGAGCATCGAATGAAAAAGGAGCTGGAGCAGGAGCCATCCTCAAAGGACCCGAAAAAATCAAGATTGAATATGGAGTAAACATCCAATTCGCCGCCAGCAACAATGTAGCTGAGTATGAAGCCCTAATCGCAGGCCTCGGCCTCGCATTAGAAATAAGAACGGAAATCCTAAAGATCTATAGCGACTCCCAGCTGGTGGTAAATCAGGTCAAGGGAGAATATCAAGCCAAAGAAACAGGGATGATCGAATACCTGAGTCAAGTCAAAACACAGCTTCAACAGCTAGAAGCACAAGGAGGACAATGGGAAATCATTCAAATCCCGAGAGAGGAAAACACCGAAGCCGACGCCATCGCCAAATCAGCGTCAGAACTCGGAGATCTATTCACTAAAATGCAGCTAAAGGAAATTCTCGAATCACCAAGCACCAGAAAAACAGAGGTCATGGCAATCGAGGAGGCCGACTCCTGGATGACTCCGCTGATCAAATATCTAGACCGCGGCGAGTTACCAACAGACAAAGTCGAAGCCATTCGCACCATCAGAAAATCTGCCAACTACTCTTTTCACAATGGAGTTCTCTACCGAACCTCATTAACTCATCCATGGTCTAGGTGTGTCTCACCTCAGACAGGAGAATCCATCCTAAAGGAAATCCACGAAGGAATATGCGGCGCGCACGAAGGAGCAGTCACCATAGCAAGAAAAACAATACTCCAGGGATACTACTGGCCAACCATCAAAGAAGACGCAAAAGCATTAGTCAAGAAATGTGATAAATGCCAAAGACACGACAACATCAGTCGTGTACCGGCAGTGCCTCAAGGATCAATGGAAAGCCCATGGCCGTTCGCCACTTGGGGGATTGACATAGTTGGACCGTTCGAAACGGGAAAACATCAAGCGAAATTCCTAATCGTTGCAATAGAGCACTTCACAAAATGGGTAGAGGTAGCACCTGTCGCAACCATCACCGCAGCCAAAGTAGAGGAATTCTTCAAGAACGAAGTAATATGCCGATTCGGCATACCCCACACTGTAATAGCAGACAACGGCAAACAATTCAATTGCAAGCGGTTCAAGGCATTTTGCAAAGAACTAATGATCAACTTGAAATTTACTTCGGTGGCACACCCTCAGACAAACGGAATGACAGAAGTCACCAACCGAACCATAGCACAAGGAATAAAAAGAGACTTTCTCAGTACAAGGAGAACTGGGTAGAAGAATTATACAGCGTTCTATGGGCATACAGAACAACTCCTAGAAAAGGAACTGGCGAAACACCTTTCAGGCTCGCCTACGGCACTGAAGCAGTAATTCCAGTAGAAATTGGTATACCCAGTATCAGAGTAAACTATCTAGAAGAAGAAACCAATGAGGCTAGAACAAGACTATGTCTAGACCTACTAGAGGAGAGAAGGGATGAAGCGGCAGCCCGAGCCGCTACATACAAGAAGCAAGCCGCAAGATACCATAACAAAAGAATGAATTTTAGAGAATTTCAAAAAGGCGATCTGGTCTTACGAAACGCGGAAGTTGGCAGAGGAAACGCAGGAGTAAAGAAAATGCAAGCTAATTGGGAAGGCCCCTTCATCATAGAAGAAGCTACTGGCAAAGGCGCATATAGACTAAAGACAACAACTGGGTCCATGGTACCCAGATATTGGAATGTAGAACACCTGAGAAAATATTATCAATAAATTCATGGCTTGTACTTATTTCCATTTTTGAAATAAAAGGCGATTTGGCGAAACAAACCTTATAGGCTCGCTCGAGACCTAATGCATACAATTTAACAAGAGTCGTTTGAATCTTAGTTAAAAAAAATAATTTAGACTCGTCCGAGTCAAATAAATAAAAGGATCCGTTCGGACCTACAAATAAATTATACCAGCAGAAGTTTAGATTAACTTCTCAAAATAACAAACGAGTTTAGATTAACTCTACGACTAAAGAAAAGGAATGGTCAAAAGATCATTATATTAACAGAAGGAAAATTACAAAGGATCCGCCCACGATCCAATACAAAAAAAGGCGAAAGCAAAAAATACTAAAAAGCAAAAAATACAAAAAGGAGAAAATAAAAATTAAGCCTTCTTCAGAGCATCTTGCTTCTGCTTATCAAGCTTCGCCTTCACCTCCTTCGCCAAAGAAGCAGGATCCAACTGATTGACTCCAGAAAGATCGACGTCTGGATTCTGCTCCCGCAGCTTTGCCCCGATCGCCAACCGGTACTGAGTCATGACTTGGGAATAAAAGCTCCCAGAGTCACCCAATCGCCGGCGGAGACGCTCCTCTTCTTTCTTCAGATCATCCCTCTCCTTAGTGAGAGCACCTGAAGAAGACTGTAGAGACTCGACTTCCTCGGACAAAGTTCGAACCCGAGCCTCTAAAGCGGAAATCTCCCGAGTCTTGGCAGATACGGAAGACCTCAGCTGCTGGATCAGACCAGTCGCCTCGCCAGCCTCATCCTCCATCTTCTGTCTCTCGGAGAGCCAGGATTCAGAATCCTTCTGAAGCTTCTTCAGTTGATCCACCGCATCCCTTCGGCGGCGCTCCAAAACAGCGATGGACTGGACCACCTGAGAAAGAAAGCAACAAATAAGAAACAAAAGAGAAGCAAATCATAATATAAAACAACAGAGAAAAAAGCATACCGAAAAACCGCCGAGACAGGCGAACTCAGCCAAATTATCGCCATGTTCGCGATCAATGGACTCAATGTCCTCTTTTATCATAACATTCTCCATGCAAGCATGAAGAATGGCGACGTTTGAAAGTCGAGGCGGATCCTGCGCGTCCGCCCAAGCCGCAAACCGAGGTGCCTCCTCGAAAGACACCCCAGAAGATTTCTTCTTCTTGGGACGCTTGGCAGAAGCTCCAGCCTGGTCCTCAGCAGGACGCTTCTGACCGCCGGCAGGCAACCCCTTCAGAGAAGGACCTGACTCCTTCGAAGGAAGCAGAGGCGACTCGGAAGTCGCAGCAGGAACTTGATCTCCGGAAGCAGGATCAAGATCCGGATTCACCGAATCAGGCGTCGGATTCGGCACAGCAGTTGTAGAGGGATTAGGAACGCCGCTAGTCACCTCGCCCATATCTACAGTCATATCGACATGAAAATTATCAAGCAAATGTTCAAGAGAAGTCGACAGCCTACAAAACAAAACATAACAACAAAAGATTAGAAAAATACCTTCTAAAGGAAGACCCGCCAAAAGTATTTCACGGCGACTTAAATACTGTTCTAAAAGAACGCTGTACTTGGGCTTGTCGAAACGACAATCCGACAGCAAAGACAGGGCGAAGTCCTTCTCCCCATCATCCAGATCCGGTACATTAGTAAGCGAAACCTTACTAGAAGTAAAACTCCGCGAAAAAGAGGAGAAAGAAGAGTGTTGAACCAAGAAAAACTTGGGGGTCCAACCCTTCAAAGAAGAAGGAAGACTAAAAAGAGACCGATTCGGTCGACCACCAGCAAAAATAAATTCCTCACCCTTTCGGCGGGAGAAAACATAAAAATAATTAAAAAGAGCAAGCGAAGGCTCCTGCATCCGAACCCTACACGATTCCATAAAAGAACAAAGAAGGCGAATCGCGTTCGGATGCAGTTGACCCAAAGGAACACCTAAATTACGACAGACCTCTACGATTAAGGACTCTAAGGGAAACCTAAGACCCGCTAAAAGCTGCTCATGAAAAATTACTATCTTGGAAGGCGAATCGGTGCTATGATTCGCCCGACACGACTTTGCCGGTCTCAGAATAACATACGACTCAGGAAAATCAAATTCCTCGGCATACCCAAGTATCTGGTCTCTTGACAAGGAGCTCCGGGTATATTCTAGCTCGTCACGAGCACCCTTCACCCCCTCAGTAACTTCTGACATTTTAAAATTTTTAAAATGGGGGGGAAACACGGAATGACGATGAAATTAAAACTCTAAAAGATCAAAAGAAAGGAAAAGACGAAGAACAATACGAAGAACAAGAACAGAAGGAATAAAATCAAAAATGAAGAACTACCAGGAAATTAAATTAAAGAAAAGGTAAAATACCTCGCAAGCAAATACGCAGGATCAAAAGAAAGATAAGGAGCAACTTGAAAACGAGGAATCTTGACAGCAGAAGAAGGAAACCCACAAAAAGCTTGAAGAAATCGAAGGTTAGCAGTTGCAGAGAAAGCAAAGGTTGGAAAAGAAAGAAAATGAAAGAAAATGAACTATTATATAGCCTGAACCAAAGAAACTGAAAAGACGAGATCCCATAATACTAATGGCGCACGAAGACACTTGTCATTCATCCAGTCATAACCCTCTACTGATGGACAACACGTGGCAACACAGAATCTTACTAAAGAAGAAATGTCACCCACAAACATATAAAACGACTCGCCCGGAATACAAAGCGACTCGCCCGTATAAGAGAACTCAGCTCCAAAAGAGCTAAAATCCACTAAGGCATAAATGCCAAACTACTTCAGCTCACTTGCGGGGGGGCTAATGATGGATACCGAATCCTACTGTAAGTATAATGGAGCCGAGTTGCAGGAGATACACTCTCGGGCGACACCGGACTCCCCTTGAAGACCGGAAGATCTGAAGGATATACCGAATCCCTAAGATCCGGTAACACACTAATAAAGACCGAATCCCATATGATCCGCCAAGAGCGCGTCAGGTCCGGGATTCGGATAAATATGGAAATCTTGTCCTATTTGGACACAAACACTACATATGGAAGGATAAGCTCTACTTTAGGAAGATAAGACTATTTAGGAAGACGTTCCTAAATAGGACTCTTATCAGATTAAGGTAGATCCCGACAAATCAGGAGAATCTCTACGATACGGCCGAATCCCTACAAAGTAGGATTCACCTGCCTAATACAACTCTACTAGGTATATCCGACTACTATAAAAGGAGCACGAGATATGCCTAGAAACACAATTACATTCATATACTCAAAACGCTGCTCAAAGCTCTAAACTGACTTTAGCATCGGAGAGTTAATCGGACAACCACCGTCCGGTTAGCTTCTACCCTGTTTTGCAGGTTCACTCACCGGTTCAGAAGGCAGACTCCATCAGTTCTTTTGGACAATTTAACTTCACAAAGAATGTTGACCATATAAAATCACATCCCAAAATGACCTAGTTAACTTTTCACATGTGCAAACTTAAGTTTATATGGATCAGATTATAAATTTAAATTTATACAATGAATATGATTATGAGACATTTTAATTCTTTATTTTACATAATATAAAAATCAATTAAGACATTTTTAAATCTTATTACATACCGTCAACATATTCATGAAATTAAATCGGTCATAAGTATTATATTATATTGATATATTTTGTTAAGTTATTATTTTATGTGATTAAAAAAATATTTCATACACTAAATAGGCAGATTCAATAAAGTTAAAACATTATTAATGTAGTTATTGAAAAAAATTATTCTGATAAAATGCATTGATAGTTGAGGGAAGAAGCAAATCTTATCTTCAAATCTTTTCTCAATCATTTTCCCTCCATAGTAATATTCCTAACATATGCACCAACTCTAATAATTGAAAATATAAATCATAAATCAATGCATCAACTCATTTTGGTTGGTAACTTTAGTTGGTGGTTGTTACGCGTTATTATGCCTCGCACATTATAGCTAAGTGGAAAAATTATTGCACACAACCGTTGCACCATGTCATTCGTACAACAAACCAATTGTGCGTTAGTCATGTGGAAAATTGAATGATAAAAAAAATAAGTATTAATTAAAAGATTCCCTATCGCAAATGCTCATTGGCTTGATGTAAAAATGACGTGGCGCAACGGTTGCATGGGATAAACACTCAGCTAAGTGGCCTTTTCATCATCACTTCCATATAGGTTTACAGAATTTTATTGATGATGTTCCATCTGACTCGACTCTAAATTAATTGAAATTTTTAAAAGATCGTGAATTATGATTTGTATTTGTTTCATGCTAAAATTTGGTGTATATATTTATCGTTTTTGTTGTATTTTTTTAGATCATGTAAATGACCATTTATTAAGTATTAAAGTGTTGAAGTGGGAGTATCCCATGAACTTGTGTTTAAATATTAGTTGGATACCTTCATTTAATATCAATTGGTTTTAAGATTGAATCTAATATGATATCAGTCCTTGTCCATTCAGATAATTTGAATTTAGCTTGGCTCACGTAAGATGCGTGAGGGGAATTGGTTGCTCGGCCCGAACACGCTACGCATGAGGGAAAGTGTTGAAGTGGGAGTATTCGACATTGGTTGTGTGTGTGAATGGACATATGTTTAGATATTAATTTGACACTTTCACTTAATACCAATTAGTTTTAAGATGAAATCTACCATAAAATTCATGGCAATGTAAATATTTTGGCAAAATTTACATTGAAGATCTTGTAATATTATATATTTTTTTAAATTGGATCCTTCCACTATAATTTAAATAGCTTAATTCTTATACTTTTAATTTTATACGGTCCCTACATTGAACAAAGTGACAAGAGAAAAAGATCATTTATGTCTCTTTGGTTTGGAGTCAAGATCAAGTGAACTTTTAAGTCCAAGAAGGTGCAACTCTGACCCAATATTTGAAATTTTGAACAAGCAGGCACTTAGTTTGGTACCGTCTCTGACTCTATTACTTTAATTTTATGTGGCTATTTTTTATTGTTACCTTTAAAGACATGGCTTTTTCTTAACTGAAAAGGTCATTCATGCCCCTATAATTTAAGGTCAGGATTAAGTGAGCCCTTGACATCTTCAACTGTCCCCTTAACGTTTGAAATTTTGAACAAATGAACCCCCCAATTTGACACCATTTCTGACTCCATTATTTTAATTACACGTGGTTATTTTTCTACCGTTTCCATTAATGACAGACTTTTAATTAATGACATATCTTTTATGAGAGTCATCTTCTTCTAATTTAAACTCTAATTTATAAATCTCTAAATTCAAAACTCCACAAATTCTAAAAAATAATTTGAGTTGTAATTTAGCATGCCTCATCGTTGTCTTCTTCAGTAAGGAGTACGTAAAAAAAATAACAATGTCAAATATCCCTATGAATGTCGCATCAAGCGGTGTAAATGCTCTACAAATTGTATTGCACCAAAGTATATATCTTGCACCGAAAGAAATCCTGGACAAAGTTTCTAGAACTGCCAAAATTATAAAGTAAGATCTTCCTCTTAGTTAATTTTTGGTTATACATTTTCTTGTTATGAAAAAAATAGTTACATAGAATTGAAATAACGGAATTAGAAATATTGTCAAATTAGAGGTCCTGTTTGTTCAAAAATTTCAAACACTGGGAACACAGTTGAACCTTTTTGGACGTTAAGGGTTCACTTGATCTTGACCCCAAACCATGGACATGAATGACTCTTTTTTCTTAATGGAAAAATCATGTCATTAATGGAAATGTTAAAATAGCTACGTAGGATTGAAGTAACGGAGTTAGAGACAGTGTTAAATTGGGGAGCCTGCTTGTTCAAAATTTCAAACGTTTGTGGAGCACAGTTGAACCTTTCTGGACGTTGAAAGTTCACTTGATCCTAACCTCAAACCATAAGAGCATGGATGACTCTTTTTTCAAGTTACAATGGTGTCAAGTCAGATCAAAAAATCGATTAAGAGATTTATTTTCACTTAAAAAAACAGGGACTTAATCTAAAGAAAATTAATAAAAAAATTTATTGCAGTCGCACTAACAATATAAGAAATATATATACTTTATTTTTAGGATGGAGAGAATTAATGTCAATAAAATTAGAATTATGGGAACTCAATTTTAGTAGAGGATGATTGAAATATTGTATGTATATCAAAAAAATTGATTGCATATGACCACTCCAAAAAAATAAGGCCAAATGTGGTAAAAAGGTCAAACCTTTCACAAAAGTTTCACAAAACTCTTGACATTTCAATTTTGTCGATTTTGGCCAAAAATGGATTATTGGGTTTCACAAAAGTTCTGACTTTCAATATTTGGCATGCCACATAGGCGTTACATAGGCTCCACATAGGCAAATTGAAATCAAATTGAGAGTTGGCCACAATTGAAACTAAATAATTTGTTTTTGGCCAAAATCGACAAAATTAAAAGGTCAGGACTTTTGTGAAATTTTTATGAAAGGTTTGACTTTTTAAAGATATTTGGCCAAAAAATAATTTACAAACCTGACGTAAGAAGTGTATGATGGAGAGCATGGGGTTCAAAATCTCAATGATTTTTAAGTCTGTTTCAAGTTTCAACAATCCACCTTAAATTACTCCATGTCCATGTTACATGCATCTTCTAGTAGTGTCATCACAATTCCAATGTCATTGATATTTTTAATCATATCTTGATCTAAATAATTGTACAATTTTAAGGTCGATGAGAATTTTTTACTTCCCACTAATTTTAATTCGAATTACAGTGTGTGTTTAGTCAAAAATAACGTCTATGTTTATATATTTTGTCCATTTTGATAAATTATTTTTATTATGAATTCAATTAGAGACCGGTGATTGATTTTGTTTAAAAAAAAACGAGTTTAATTCAGTTAAACAAGTAAAACATAATCTTTTAAATAGTAATTTTTGAAAAATGACTAATAGATTAAATTGATCTAACCTATGATAAAATGACAATTTCTCCAAACCGTTTGTCGATTCTGTATTTGAAACACGGCTCCCATCCTCTTTAAAATTAAACTATATTGATTTAAACTATATGATGGTGTCTGAGTTTTTAAAATCGAACCGAACTGAAATTCCGGTTCATGAACCGTGGCAAGGGCTGCCTGTATCTATTGAAAATTATGATTGGATAGATCTATGAGAGGAAGGCAAAGGGTTTGTTATGTTGTATTGGTAGGTGTTTGACGGGAGGCATAAATGAAAGAGTACATCAAATAATTTTTGAAGTTTTGGATTTGAACTACTACCAGGTCCCGCCAAAACAGGGTTCATTGAATTTTAAATCACATGATTTGCTATTGGGGAAGTGACATACCAGTCTAGTGTACACATGCATGCTTCATTTTATGAAATCCAAACTCATTTTGAGGTCCCTTTATTAGACGAGGGGAGCGTGTAGCTCAGTCGCTTATTAAGTGATTAATAATTTTTACGTTAAAAATAAGAAAAAGACCCTACATTTTGAAATTTGTGTTTATCTAGTTTCTTTTTCAAATTTTAATTTAATAGGTCCATATACTAGTGATTTTTGTTTATCTGGTCTCTCTTAAAGTTTGATATTATGACACATTTTGTCAACGTGTCAAGTTAGTTGTACACTATATCGACCTAAATATATAATGATGAATCGATTTTGAATGGAAATGGAGTGTGTTTTACACTCGTCGGAAAAATTGATGGATTTATCATTTTTATGATTTTATATGCAAAGAATATGTTTTACCTATAAACAGTTTAAAACCGTTTGAAACTATTAGAAACAGTGTGAAACCGTTTGAAACTGTATGAAAACCATTTGAAACTATTTTTAGCAATTGTCTGTATGAAAACCATTTAAAACCTTTATAAACAGTTGTAAAACTATGTTTTAGAAATTTTCTTAAACTGTTTGAAGTTGTTGTTTTAGAAAATATTTTAAACTGTTTGAAACCGTTGTTTTGAAATTGTTTTTAGAAAAAAGTTGCAAATTGTATTTTTAGAAATTGTTTGAAACAATTTTTTATAAATTGTTTTTTAAAAAAAGTTGTAAAACTGTAATAAAAAACCGTTTGAAATCCTTATAAACTGTTTTTTTTTAAATGGTTATTAAAATCATTACAAAGTGTTTGAAACTAAGTATTTTTTTAAACTGTTTAAAAAATTGCAAATTATATTTTTAGAAACTGTTTAAAATTCTTTTATAAATTATTTTTGAAAAATGGTTGCAAAACTGTAAATTAAAAATCGTTGAAATTCCTTTTATAACCTGTCTTTTGAAAATAGTTGCCAAAGTGTGTTTTAAAAACTGTTTGAAACTATTTGAATTATTTTTCTTTCAAAAACACGATGAAGCATGTTGGAGCATGGCTTCCAAATTTTGATTTTGGAATTAAATTTTATAAATATTCTTACATTTTATGTATTTTTGTACAGATCGTTAATTGTTTTTGAAAATACAAAAGTCTAAAAATGGATTATGGCCTTTGATAAAACCACTTCACAAGTTTTGGTGACCAGGTCATTTAAATGTTTCAAAATCGGATTGGGATTCTCTCAAGTTCATTTTGAACTTGAGGGGGTCATGTTCACGATCTACACCGTTCATTGTAAAATGAACGGTGTAGATCAAAAAGGTACAATTTTAATCAAATTAATCTACACCGTTCATTTTACAATGAACGGTGTAAATTATGAACATGACCCCTTCAAGTTTGAGGGAATCCCAATCCTTCAAAATCTATTTGGTTCGACTGTTAATAGTAGTTATTAATTATTGTTTATAGTAGAGAGGTAGTAGTTTTTGAGAATAGCATAGATATATTATCTAAAACCGGTCAGTTTAGTTTGATCCTTAAAACAACCTATAACACGAAAAGCAATGTAAATTTACATTAAAATAGTATAGGTTCAATTTATTTATCTCTAACTGTTGATATTTTTAATATCTTACTTTTCATTTTATTATCTTTGTATTAAAGAACATTTAAATTTATTTCACAAACAACATAGGAGTACTAAAAAAGAAGAAAGGGCCAATGCGGTTCTTAAATTTATGTTTCGAAATCAGATAAATTCATTAATTTTTTTGGATCGATTAGATCCTTGAACTTATGTTTTCAGATCAATTAAATTATTTTTTATTTTACCAGTCAACTAGATCCTCAAACTTGTGTTTTGGAGGCCAAATAAGTCGCGCATTTGAATGAGCTATTTGATCTAAATTAAAAAAGTTTAAAGACTTTAGTTGACCAAATATATTTGAATACCTAATTGACACAAAAAGTTAAAATGAACTAATTTGATCCTAAAAAATAAGTATGAAGACTGCGTTGACCTTTTATTCTATTAAAAACATGGAGCCTGCTGTAATGCAGCACCATATTTCTAACTTATCTAGATGTCAATTCATGCTAAAAACATCAAATGAACAAGCTAGGAAATCAAGAATATCTTCCAATTTTTATTAAATAAATTAGTAAACTCAACTTCATAATTCAAAATAATTATCTACAAAAAAAAACCTATAAAAACAAAAATGTTAACACAATCACCAATGCTAAACCAAACCGTGACGGATAGATGAGAGAGGAAGGTGATGCTATCTGAACAATAAAATTGCAAGTTCCTTGTGAAAGATTCTGTGAAGTAACCATAGCCAACCCTTGAAAATTGCAGGCCATTTGGTCTTGCTTTTGTACTTGATAGTACATATTGAATGCATAAGAGGCATTCCCATTAGCATCCAATCCATTGCAAGACGAGCCATATCCGAGAGCCGTGCAATCCGAAAAAGTACAAGCAAAATCAATGTTATCCGCGAGCTTGCTAAGGTCCTTGGCATTCGGATTAAACACACACCATCTCGACGGTAGATATTGAACATCCTGTGCACCCAAAAGAAGCTTGTTTTGACCTTGCCCTGAAAAATCAATTGCAAATTTTGGTTGACCATCATACCCAAAGATTCCCCAATGGCGCTCGAAGTCTCCAGGAGCTACACTTTTGGCATCCTCGTCGAGAAGACCAAACAGGTAGACTTCTATGTATCCATTCCGAAGTGGGGTGCCACTATTTTTCGCAAGTCGTGGTAGGAGACCATTATAAAATCTATATGCATAATCCATTCTCGCATTTTTGTCGCCATCAGTAGGCCAGCCGACTTCCCCAACTATGATGGGCAAGTCTCCAAGACCAACTGCTTTGAGTGATGAGACCAACGTATCGAAGTTAGCATCAAATACATTGGTGTATTGGATTCCAGTACCTTTATCAACTACAGGTTGAGGTGCCCCATCAAAGAAAGCATAGTCGAAAGGGAAGTGATCGTTTCCATAGAGACTCAGGAATGGATAGATGTTTATGGTGAAAGGTGCATTGTTCTTATGCAGAAATTGAACAATGTTGGTCATAATATCATTAATATCTGTGCGGAATCTTCCAGCAGATGGATAAGGCTGATCAATGGGCGAGTCATAGACGTCAGCATTTAAAGGCACGGTGGCCTTTATGGAGTCTCCTACACCAGCTTCATTGAGGGCGTTTTGAATGTTCTGAAGCGCTGGGAACGTGATATTTAAAAATGATCCATTGTAAGCCGTGAGGAAAGGCTCATTCCCAACTGCGACATACCTGCACAGACATAATAAATGCGTAAAAATGCAGAATCTAACTCCGAGGTTTAATTCGCAATCTATACCAAATTGAACCTAAATAAACAGATTTAATAAATTAATAATAAGGAATCCACATGTTCCGCAACTCTACTAATTTATAATGCAACTAAAACCGATAATAAAAATAGAAATGTTTTAATGAAGCTGACACGATCAATTGGACCTGTTCCATTTCATTAGTCAATATTCACATTACTGCGACAAATTGCATTCCACAGCTTCAACTTCAGAAGATATTTCTACAATGCAAAAGCATCATTTTCTTGACCGTAAATGGCACACACATCTAATGGAGAATGTATTCAGTTTCAACATCCGCAGAAGATCAATTTAAGTCCAACAACAGACATCAAACAGTACTAAAAGACCACCCAATTATTTTACTTTTCCATCGTCCACAAGAAAGATTTTATTATGAATATACTTTAACACGGTGTATAAAAAATGCATTAACAAATACAAACTATAAATATTAAACTTGAATAATGAAAATCTGATGAGCCCCTCACTTATTCTTACAGGACATCAATAGAAGATCATGAATTTTAAAGAACCAAAACCATAAAATCAAGTCTCTCAAAAAATAAAACATCAAGAAAGAGTTAAAAATATTTCTGATAATCCAATTAGTCCTTTTTTACCTTTTATCATTTCAATAAGTTATCTCATAAATAAAAACAAAAAACAAGGGAATCAAACAATTCTGATTGATTGCTGAGTGTAGAAGAAAAGGTATATAAAGTTCTGCACATAAAGTTGGAGTCCCTGGTAAGATTCTAATTTCCTTTTTCCTTTTATCACAATTCACAACTGCTCAGCATGTGCTATAAGAATCTATAGTACAAATTAAAAAATAGAGACTTGAATTTCAGAAAGTATAACATTAAATAAACTACAATGAAATGAAGTGGATATTAGACAACAGATTTACATGCTAAGCATTAATGCAAATCACCCATAAACGATAATTATTTTTTCCAATTAGCAACTCAAAATCAACTATATAGCAACTGCCACATGCTTGCAGAATAATTATGTGATAAACTGCATAACTCTTCATACTGATACAATAAAGGTAGTTGATTTCTAAGAAAGATAACATGGACACTGCCAAGGGCCACTCGAGCCTTCTGATCTAGGTAGGACGGACACGGACACGGAGAAACAACACACTTTGACACAGGGAAACGATGTGATTTTAAGGTGTCCAAAACCTCAAGTATCCAAGACGTTTCCAGAACAGAACACGTTCATTGAATGAAGTGTCCGTACTAACTAGTTCTGATCAATGTAATTTAAGTAACAAGAGTTGATAACTTCTTGCAGAATATATCAAATTATCAGATTTTCCAAAACATATGCAGCAAACTGCCCCTTATCTAATTTTCATGAAAGGAAAAAAAAATCAACTCCATTTCTATCATTGCCAATAAAAAAATCAATACTTCACTAATCTAAAATTGATGAATGGAACAACAAAATCAATTTGATATCAAACTTCCTGAACATCAATACCTCGAATAGATTCATGAAACTTCTAAAATTCAAACCATAATCACAAAAATACAAATAACAGCCAAAAACACATGAAAAAACACAAGTTACATTACATAAATTAATGTGAATATCATGTGATCAACATCATTACAAACAAGAAAAGATAAAAAAAGCCAACCAACTCAAATTACTCCAAAATAAAGCAAAAAAAAAGGTAGAACTTACTTGATGTTAACACCTCCATTGAAGTGATAAGTTGTAACATTTCTTCTAACCCAATTCTTAGCACGATCATAATCATTCATAACAGCAAGCTGATCATTAGGTATAGCAACCATAACCTCAATACCAGAGCCAGCAAGAGCACTCATGGTGTTCTTATCTGCATCAAAAAGTTTAACTTTTTGAATACCATTATCTTTCAACATCTTCACAACAGTTCTTGGTGGCAATTTATTAATTGCCTGAGTCCCCCAATTAACACCCAAACCATAAACACAGCTACCCATTAATCCTAAAAGCAAAACCCAAATGAAAAACCATGAATTACCCATTAAAAACTAGAACTTTCTCAAGAAAATGAGATGAATTTGTTTATTTGTTGGTGCAAGTTGAGAACTTTTTGTTAGTGTTTTATGGGGTTTATGAGAAAGAGAGGGAAAGTAACGGTTTTTAGCTAGTGGGTAGCGAAAAAGATGCAATTTTTCGTGCCAAAAAACTCAGATTTTTTTAGATCATCAGAATCCCTATCAATATTGAAAAGATGGAATTTTTTTAACAAAGCAAAAAAAAATTAACTTTTTTAGCAATGAACTAATTGATTTTAGAATGACAAAACAATGGAAAAGATTGAAACTTTTGAAGGAGCGTAGAGAGAAAATTTGAAATGTGTGATTTAGTTTATATGTGGTACTTGATTAAACAAAGAAAAAAAGTTTTTGATGATTTGAAAACAAATGCAAAAAGACAAGAAAACAAAGATATTTTTTTGTTTACAATAATATAATTAAATGGGAATGTGAAAATAAAAAGCCAATCAAGTGAAGACAGATAAATGCAAGTTATGAGATTGGTGGGTGTTTGTTTGTCTCAAGCTGAGATTTGAGGAACAGAAAGAGAAGGACAGCTCTTAACGGCTAGAATTTTAGATTAAAATATGTTAAACTTAAAACTTGGAAGTTTTTATTGTGAATTAATGTTATTGTAACCAATAAATAGAGGTTATGAATTGATTCAAGTATTGAAGCTTCGAAAAGGTTTCTAATTTGATTTCTGATTCAGAAGTGTCAAACTGGATTTCCTATTTTTGTTATAGGGTAGTTTTTACCTAAACCAAATTAATTATAAATTTTTTTTTGATTAAAAATATTATATTATATTAAAAACATGAAATCGGATACAAAATGTGCATAATAGACTATGGGGTAATATTCATCAGATGTCCTGAACTTTCGTCTCTTTCCTTCAACTGTCCCTAAACTTTAAATCGTATCCTAACCATTCTTCAACTTTAATTTTATATCCCAAAGGTTTCTAGTATTATTTTTATGATAACTCTGTACAATATGTTGACCTGGAAACGTGACTAGGCGTCTAGGTAGTGTAAATTAAAAATGGTGAGATGACGCATATGTGGAGAAATAAAAAATAAAAGCGCCTAGTCACGTTTCCTAGTCAGCATATTGGACGGATTAATGTATAATTTATTACAAAATCTGATATGCATTAAGTAATTATCATAGAAGTTTTGAAAAATAAAGTTATTTATTATCATAGAAAGTTGGGTATAATGTTATAATTTGTTAATTTCGAAAGAGATAGAACCTATTCTTTTGCCATCTCAAAGGCAATGTGATTACTTGTTAAGGGTGTGAATTCATTAACAATCCGATATCATTATATAAAAGAAAGTTTTTCAATAATCATTTTCAAAGTTTTACTTGCAATCCATTTAATATTACTAGTGCCGCTTTACGTGTTTCACACGTGACTCGTAGTGTGATTCGTCAAATTATCAAATAAAATTTAAAATGATAGTTAATTTGAAATAGTTTATCTTATTAAAAACTTTAAATAACTATTTTAATTGTTTAAAAAAAAATTAATTATTACTCAAATTTTATAATTATAGATAATTTTAATAGAAAAGCCCTTTCTAATTCGTTAGTTAAATAGAAGTTTTATGGTCATTACTAAACTAATTATTAAATTAAAATATAAATTCAATTATTAATGACATCGTCATTAAGAAGTTTAAGTTGACAACAACATCTAATTAGTACAATAACATAGAATCCTATTGATTTTAGTCCTTCTTTTCCGTGTATATATTTTTCTTAATCTAACATAATTGTAGAATGATCAAATTGTGGTTTTATTTTATAGTTTTATGGTCATTAATTACTTAAGGCACCTCATCTCTGTTAATAATTTTTAATATTGTTATGACCCATACATGCTATTCATAACCATAGTCCGGCTATTGGTATTCAAATTTTATAATTATAGATAATTTTAATAGAAAATATAAAGTAAATATAATATATTTGGTTATTAAATTTTTTTCCATACTGAATTTATTCTTCTTTTTCTTTTATAATAAGCATAATTAAATAATTAACTTAATTTTATTAATAATATTTTTAAAAATAATAAGATAGAAATTTAAATAATATTATATTGACGAAATACAGTATTTTTATTTTGTATTCTTTTGATTTTATAATAAGCATAATTAAATAATTAACTTAATTTTATTAATAATATTCTTAAAAATAATAAGATAGAAATTTAAATAATATTATATTGACGAAATACAGTATTTTAATTTTGTATTTCAATCAAACTAAAAGATAGGTATTCCTACTCATTTGGAGACAATTTAGTTATTTTTTACATATTAAAAACTAAATTGGAGATAATTTAGCTACATATTCTAATTAGAACTTTAATTATAATAGTGATTAATTAAATAACTAATTAGTTAATGACTATAAAACCTTTATTTAGTAGTACACTGAAAAGGATTATTCAGTAAATTTGCCTGTCCCCCCCATCCGTCTTTTATATATAGTATAGATATATACCAATCATCTCAATGTTTTCTTTTAATTTTATTTTGTTAGCTACCATCAATTATATAAATAATTTTTTTTTAATATTAATGGTATCCAATATCAATTTTTTTAGAATTAGCCAATATCAATTTTAATTTATATTTTTTTATTCAACTGTTTTTATATTTTTTTTATTAAAATAAAAACTAAAAAAGTATTGGCAAAACAAATCCTAACGTTTAACTTTTTTTACGATTCAAACCCAACGTTTAAAACTTTACGAAACAAATACTAACCTTTTCAATTTTTTCAAATTGTAGCTCAAGCTCTTTTCCGGCCACTATTTGCTTATGTGACAGCAATATTATTGGTATATTAAATCCCAACGTTTTAAAATTTTGCAAATGAAATCCTAACGTTTCGTTTTTTTGTAACTTGTAGCATAAAAAAGATGGCAAAATGGCTGAAATTAGTTATTGGGCTGATTTGCAAAAATTGGAAAGGTTATGATTTGTTTTGTAAATTTTTAAACGTTACGCTTAAATCGCTAAAAAAGTAAACCGTTAGGATTTATTTTTGCCAATACCTCAAATTAAAATAGCTCCACCTTATTTAAGACAACTCAACAATATAGATGGAAATTGTCAAAGATCAATTTTTTTTCCAATAGTTCATTTTTTTTATAAGAGTTTATTTTTCATCTTTCATAAAAATTAAAAGGAGTTTTATTGTATTATTCTAGATTGCCGGTTGTTTAATTTTGTTAAGCAATATATTTACAAACAACATTACATGTGTTCTTACTCAAGCATCTTGTTCTATATCAGATTACTTTAAATGCATTTTAAAATTTATAACTGCTTTGGATATTCTATTAATGAACATTTATCTATTATAAAAGAAACTTTAATTTGCAAAGATTTTTTTTTTTAAAAAAAATTATGTAGAAAGAGTGGAGTAACATTTGTATAAAACATGATAAGTGTTTAATAAAAAAAAATCATAATTTTAACACATTTTAAAATTTTAATATGAACTATCAATTGACAAGTTAACAATTCGTTAATACTCATACAAACATTGAGATATATATTATCATTGTAATTTTTAAAGTTTACTTTACAAATAGTCCTCTAAATAATTTATTCATTTTATATTTGACATTTATTTAGTCTTGTTATTTAATATTGCTTTACAATAAAGTTTTCCCATGAAGTTTTAAGAGGTCGGCCACCGACAGCATGTACAAGATCCATTAAATGTGGTGCTTTTAGGGATTAGAAAGTTAAGTAAGTTGTCTTGTCAACTTTTGCAAGACAAAAAAACAATAAGGAATTGCAAATTTTTGAGTTTGGATCAGAATTCTGTTTTGCCTGCAGAGAGTTAGATTATCAGCAAACCTTTTTAGTTAGGAACACTTCAATCTCCATCACCTAAATTATAATTTCGAATAAGGAATTGAAAACTTTTATTGACTAACATAATTAACCTCCGCTAAGCCCGTTAACCATATCTTAGTTAAAAAAAATAGATTTCGATTGAATTGAAATGGCTTAAATACATTAAAAATCATCAACTTTCACGTGTTTTTAATATTTAACATAATTTTTTAATTTTGGCAAAAAAATACATGAACTTTCAAAATTTTACAATAAAGACACTGACAACGTTTTACATGTAAAATAACATTATTTTTCAAAGGAAACACATGCGTGGCTTTAATTGTGAAAAATTGAAAAGTTCATGTTAAATATGTCAAGATATTATATTAAATACCAAAAATACGCGAAAATTGTTAATTTTTGGTGTATTTAAGCCAATTGAAACAGTTGGGTGGTTCCAAGGGTTAAAACTGCTTCCAAGTACGTTTTTCCTATAACAATTTGAAAGGGTAATTGATTTTAAGAGTATCCAAATCTTTCATTATTTCAATTTAGTGTCTAAACTTTCATTTGTTCATTTTCAATTTTATTCCATCAAAAATGCATTTTGGTTACTAAATTTTAATTTTCCATTTATTTTTATTTTGGTGAGTAAAAATCCTTCTTAGTTAAATATAATTAAAGTTTACTCATAAATAAATAAATAAACTAACATTTGATTACTAAATTAAAAAAATGAAAGTGAGTACCAAATATTTTTCGGACGTTTTAAGAACCGATCTAGACCAATTGATTCTAAAACATGTAGAGTTGAAAATACCCGAAGTCAAAATATAATATAACTACTATTTATCTCACTGTTTTATGTTAAAAACATGGCCAAATGTTGTAAAAAGGCCAAACCTTTCACAAAAGTCCTGACCTTTCAATTTTGTCGATTTTGGCCAAAAACTGATTGTTTGGTTTCACAAAAGTCCTGACCTTTCAATTGTGTCGATTTTGGCCAAAAATGGATTATTTGGTTTCACAAAAGTCCTGACCTTTCAATATTTGGCATGCCATATAGGCGTCACATAGGCAAATTGAAATCAAATTGAGAGTTGGCCATAATTGAAACTAAATAATTTGTTTTTGGTCAAAATCGACAAAAATGAAAGGTCAGGACTTTTGTGAAACTTTTATGAAAAGTTTGGCCTTTTTACGACATTTGGCCTAAAAACATCAAATGTTGTAAGTTATACAACACCATTTTGTTCAACAAGATAATTTAATTAAACAATAGCGTTGTTTAAATGATTTTATTAATATACATATGCCAAACGAGTACATTTATTCATTATGTGGGTGCCATAACTCTCCAAGAGTAGGAGATAAGGTTCTTACACATTGCATACACATTTTTCATAATTGTCCATTTTTTTGGCAGCTTGGAAGAAGAAAAAAATAAGAAACTTCCCAAGTCATTTTCTCAAAATGGAGCATATTAAGCATCATTTGATTCCATGTCCTATTCATAGTTGCCACATTATCTATAGATAAGGATTGCAAACTTGAATTTGCTTAAGATGTTGTCATCTTTGATAAGATATGTCAATGCAAAATGATCTTAAATAGCATAATAAGAGTCACCTTTCTCCACTTACTTTATATGAAGAATTAATTGTCACACAATCATAATACCTTTGAGGAGTTGTTGAGACAATCATGAGAAGCTTCTCAGATTCAGACTTGACTCAGACTATATATATGGCCGACTTGTTTAGAGAAGCATCTCCGAAAACTGAACTACTCGTAGGAGGCTTCTGGACGACGGAAAGAAGGCGGCAGCCCTCCACAGCACCCCTCCCTCCCTCCCTACCTATCTGCCCTAACCACCACAATTCCCAGTTTTCTAATTCTTTTCAGTTCTGTAAACGATTTTTACAACTACCTATTTACAAAAAACGTCACATATAAGAAAACACGACAAACATGGAAATGAAAATGTATATAAAAAACTATTTTCGAAAGATTAAAATCTGAAATAGTTTTGTATGTCACAGAAACCCGCATGCATAAAGTTGTAAATGCATCCCGTTTCCGATCACATTATTTTTACAATCTCATCTGCGAATTCTTATTATTAAAATAAAAAAGTTTTATTACTTAACTTGGCGATCAAATCTATTACTTAAATACACCACTTTGAAATCTTCTAATAATTTTCTATTACATATCCCATGATCCTTGGCGACCTTTATTACCAAATTTATTGTTTTGCTCGAGCCAATTACAATAAGATTAAATGATAAGTAAGAACTCCACAACTTTCTAATCAACCCACCTGAAATTTGCCTAAACTACGCAACAAATTGCCTTGAAAACATTAATCATATAGCAACAGATTAGATCTAACAATCTTTAGTGTTATCAGTTCCCAAAAAGAAGCTTAGTATTTTTCTTACCAACGCTAGCCATGAAGCTGTAAAATTAATTGAAAATTGCTATACAGACTATATACACACTCCAGCAAAATCAAGGTAAAAGAAAAAAGATTATGAACTCAATATTTTTGGCAATTAGATAAAATTAGGAACCTGCAGATAAATACGAAATTGAATTAAAGAACATATTTGCAAATAAATCAATATACAAGATAAATACATGTTCGGTGATTTACCAATAAACTTTAATTCTGGCATTACAGTTGCAATAATAAAAAAAAATTCTGTTTTGGAAAGGATTAAAGGATTTCACTCCTACTCCATAGTAACTTGAATCCAGGACCTATTTGTATTAAATGGAGCGCTCTTAGTAACCGGATACTCTTTACCATTTCATCTGCTAATACATTTTTATTTATCAAAGTTACTTCTAAAACGCTAATAGAAAATTGGGGCAATTTCTAATGCATGTATGGATTCTGGAAACAATATGGCATATAACAGAAACTCGCACAAATACGTGCTATATGCGAAAAAAGAAGATATGAAAGCAAGATTATTATAATTAACTGACGAAGAACTATCATTTCTAAGCATGGCCTTTTTTGTTCATTTTGTAGTACAACTACTGTAAGCAGGAATCTCTAATAATTCTGACGAGAGCAAATCATAATTTACATGAAACTGCTAGTGGATTTAATTAATTGAAAGCCAAATTTGGAAAATCAACAAGCACAATTGGCATGGCACAAACCAGAATCAGTTGTTGTAGCATTGCACATCTTTTAAATAAGTAGTTCATCTTCAAGATAGTTGTATTCAAAAGTGAACTCAGTCTTGATTCTCTGGCACCTGAACATACCAATACAGAACAAAATGAGAACCAAAGAGGAAGTGCAAATCATAACATAACAACTAAGATTTAAAAAATAAGAATCATGCACTCAAAGACTGAAATAGCTCACTCTCCCTATGAGACTTAATCCTACCATGAAAATCCGACATAAAATATTCAGATTAGAGAAAACAACAGAGTATTATCATCGAACCAACATGTTTACAATGCTTGGACAGAATTACATGATAAAAATACAAATATATGCAACTCAAATGAAAACAAAACTGAATACTTATGGGAGCTATTTAAAAAATTAATATATAAATCAGCATACCATCCATGTTGGAGGTCATCATTGGCAATATGAAAATCAAAGTAGACATATGTTCCCTGTTCATATTCATCAGTTGCAACTTTGGGCTCTTCGTGCCGTTGAAACCAGGTGTTGTATTTTCTATGATATCTCCAGGATTGTTTCTTTAGCTCTCTAGCAGCCAAATATTGCTGATGAGTATTCTGCAGAAAGTAACCAACTTGAGAACAAGCTCACAGTAATTTAAACCACAAGGCAATACTACATATAATTAACGAACACCATATGATATATAACCTGTTGATAATAGAAAGCAAAGAATAAAGTATCAGTGCCATAGCTATCCAGGGTTAGTCGTTCCCAGAATGCAGGATTATTTACAATGGGTGCTTGAACTTGAGGATAGCTTGGAGGTGTGGGCGCAGGGTGTCTCTGAAAGTTTAACATTTAAAAATAATTATTGTCTATCAGTTAACAGAACAAATAAAGATGAATATAATATAATTCAGCATCCATACTGGATTATAGCTCCTAGCACGTTCCGAGTCTTTTGGCTGCGGAAGTTTGTGATATGCAGCCTCAAGCATCTGCAAATTGTATGACTGATCATGCATTGCTCCAGAATTCATAGAAGATCCGCTGAGATTATCACCAATGGCACCAAGATCAGAGATACTTCTTCGACCAATAACGCCAAGGCCAATTGAAGATTGATTTGATTGTATGGGCTGTCCAGGAGAAAGATCAGTATCTCTAGGCAACTGGGTAGGCTCCGGCAAAGAGCTCGATGCTCCTGTCTGCAGCAATGAAGCATTAAAAGCAATTGTCATCGCATCATTCTGAAATTTAAATATCAGTACTGTCCTATATTGCAACAATGATACTCTTAATAAGATATAAGAGAATCAAAGCTATATCCCTGATAGGAAGCCCTGAAAATATAAAAAAACATTCATAATGCAGGCATATATATATATTTTTTTTTAAAGTATTAATGCACGATGCAATTGGATATTCAATGTATTTGACCCATAGCTCTAAAAAAACAAGAGCAGCAAATAAGTTGAGCTTGATTCCATTAGATCAATCCTGGAAAAGAGCACGCTTCCCCAAATTAACAAGAAAAAATTCACCCCTGGACTTGTAAATGTCAAACAGGAATGATCGAAGGATAAGTGTACATACAGGAGTATCCATTGAGTATGGAGTTTTCAATTCATCCTCATTCACAAGATTCTTGCTTAGCCCAGGCGCGGGGGCAGATTCAGCAGTCGATTCATCAGGTAAATTCTGCGACTGCTGCTGCTGGTCCTCAACTTTTGACACGCCGACATCTGTGTTGTTCATTCATAGCATCAGCATAAGCACATTTCATGGTGGTGTATCAATCAAGGTAAATTAATCAAGTAGTACCAGCATCTTTTGACATTACAGCTTGTTGAGACTGTTGGAGCAGGGGATTTGGCTGCTGTAGGGCAGCAGATGTAACAGCACTAAGACTCGGTGTCTGAACCCCAAGTCCGAGACCGGCTTGAGAGACAGAGGAGCTCTGAGAATTAAACTGCAAACATTGTGAAAGAGCATGACAAGATAGGCATCAAGCTAAAATAATAATGAATCATACTGAAGTTCAGAAGTGAAAATATATAGAATTATCAGATGGTGCGTATGACAAAAAAAAATCAACACAAAGGGTCAACCATGACATCAAAAGCATGATTAAAGTTCACCCAAAAAAAATCTTTCATATCCATTTAAATAAAAGAAAATGATATACCTCTGTAATTATGATTTCAATTTAAATGATTTGAGAAGTTAAACTCAATGCTTTCATACAGAAGTAATAATTGATTCATAATGGAAAGAATGAATACAATTCTCGCATCAAGATGGATGTTCAAACCTAAAGGCATCAATGAAGATATTAACAGACTACCATCAAATGCACAGGAATGCTTGGGTCAGAAAATATAGAAGGGTCAGTAGCAGAAACATATGATAGGAATGTCCCCAGTTGACAAAGCAAATCAAAGAAGAAAAAAGCGACCTTATCCAAATTACAAGGCTTGTGATGGAAAATGATATATCCGTGCTACATTTTCTTCAAATACTATAAGACAGAAGTATGACACCCTAAAAACTATCCTAAGAGCTTTTTGGCTAGAGAAAAAAACTAATTGTAGGACCAGAGAAGAAAAATGAAGGGAAAGTACTCATATATATATATATATATATATATCTTGTAGAAGAAAAAACACCTGCTGCAAAAGTGAGTTTTGTTGGGAAGAGAACTGTTTATGTGTTCCACCAAGAGGTGGCATACCGAGAAGAGTGTTAGAACCCTGCTGCTGAACCTGCTGAAAGCGTTGCAAAAATTTCTCCCTTTGATCAGGAGGAATTTCAGCTCTTGTACGAAATTGTCCCTGAAATCAGAAAACATGTGTATATTAATGCAAGTCAATATCAAATTGGCATGAAATTTAATGATTTCCTAATCAAAACTTAATTGATTTAACATTCAGTCAACTACATAGTTGTTAATGTTCTTTGCACATCATAAGATCAAGAGGTTGGAGTTAATCCCTAGTCCATACTAGCTTATTATTAGACACGAGAGACTATGTTGGCAGAGAACTGCAGAAGTTAGTAACTTGTACTACCGTCTCATGGATAATCACTGGGTATGTTTCAGCACATTTCAGAAAAATGTCCTGCAAGTTATGCCATAGGATGAGAGAAACCTTTTTGTGTCAGTCGTAATTGTGTGTTTGCTTATTGTCATGTTCTTGGTCATGTTTAGGAGATGCCATATCCCTCAATTAACTCATCTATTTCTCAAAAAACTCCTCTACTTCATTAACAAAATTTCTTATCTTAACACATTTTCTTTTACTAGTAAGAGAGCTCCTCAAAACAACAAATAAACAAGGTCGTAGATTTTACAGCAGAAGTGCATAAAATTGAACGAATAACATACCGATTCATTCTGATTTCTCCATTGCATCCCGGGGACCAATGAAGGGGAAAAGGCTCTTCCACCTATTGCAGCAGCTTCACCAACATTACTAGAATCAGCCATAATTCCATCAGCAGTTTTTCCAGCCTGGGGTAAGATCATTCGGTTACTTAGTGGAGAAGCCAAAGGCTGCACCATTCCACTACTCCCGAATTTATCATCTGTTGTTAACATATTTCTTTTTGCAATTTCGGATGCTGAAGTTACTGTACCAAGGGATCCATTGCTGGAAATTACACCAGAACTAAGAGGAACACTAGATGGGGCCTGAGTAGAGAGGCCACCTCTACCAATGCCCCTTGATAGTCCAGTATCAGAAAGAGATGGTGATGGTCTACGGGCAGGAAAACCTGCAATCTCTTCCTCCTTCGCAGGATTTGCCAGTGTTGCAGGAGATGGAGGATTAGCAACAGCAGCGACATTTTCTGATGCACCTCGAACAGGAGTTGAATTTAAAAGTATTGCGGAAGCTGACACAGCAGATAATGAATGAGCAGGAACACCCACAGAAATAGGAGTTGAATGATTTACAGTTGGTGTTGATGCAGCAGAAGAGCTAATCATGCTACTTTTGGCAGGTGGTGTTCTTGGAACAATATCAGGATTACTGTCTTGAGAAGCCGTATCCTCGGCTTGCTCTTGAACAGAAGCAGCCTGAAGATGAGTAGATGTCGCAGCGGTAGCCTGGACAATACAATATTCTATCACAAAAAACACTAATATAAATTCTTGTCATTCAAGTCCGAAATTAAAAACAGAATATGGAACATTGTACAAAGTGAGAAGAGTTTCAATACAATGAAAGTCTCTGTGGATACCAGAGTTGTTACAGGTGCGCCTGAGGCGCCGGGCCCTTCAGACAACGGCCATGGGGCCTCAACCTCTGAGAGGCGAGCGACTTCCATGAGTCACATGCCACGGTGAAAAGAAAAAACCTTTTTTATATCTTTTAATTAAAACAGTATCTTATTAATTTAGCCGTGCTGGCTTTTGTTTCAATTTAAAAGGCCCTGTTTCAGTAACCTATAATTAATTGTTTCTGAAAACAACCTAATGTTATTTTAACCTAACTTAAAATATAAACTCTATTCATTCAAAATGCACGCTTTGAACGTTTGAAGCAAAATTAGAAAAAAAGAAACAGCTAAGCCAGCAGACAGTCTTTTCTTCTTCTTCACGAAATGTGATCAAGACTTGACTTTCAATTTAGGTTTAAATTTTTTTAAAATACATTGAGTTTATGATCATGTACTTTTTTATACATTTTATTGTAGTAATTTTTTTCTTTCGGCGCCTGCCTCGTGCCTCAGGCCCTAGGACCCCTTGGCGCCTTGGAGCGCCTTTCACCTTTAATAGCTATGGTGAAGACGCGTACTTAAATTTCAGCACCTTATAAAAGTAGAATTATGTGGAATTTCAAAATAGCAGGATACCAAAAGCAATCTTAACTTCAGAGCATGTATTGTCAAACACTAAAATTAGAATGGCAACAAATGATAGCGTAGTAGATGATCTAGAAAACCCCTTTTCCCTAATTCACAATTACATAGGGCTTTTACTAGTTATAACTCAGAAGTACTTCCAAAAAAAAAAAATCTCACTTGAGGCTTACAATCTATTAACAAATAAAAAGAAAAAGACATTAATATTGGCAATTAAGCACGAATAACATACAGGCAATGGGGATGAAGGTGAAGTCACAGAAGTCTTCAAGCTATGAACTGGTGCACCCTGTGAAAAATCTTAAAATTTTAACCGGCAAAGAAACCAACAAGCAGAAGTAGAAATATATGTGGGAGAAATGAAAGACGATGATCAAGTATACATCTCCAGCATAACAAATGAAATAACCAAAAAACTCCGTATCCAATTTCGTCGAAGAGTTGTAGATAACGCTGCAACTTGTACAAGCTTACCTTAACAAGAGCAGGTGTGACAAGTTCTTCAAGCGTTTCCACCTTGTCTAATGGTAATGAGCTATAGAGCTCATCAACGTCACTAAATTCATCAAAGTCCTCCTGTATGTTGAAAGAAAAACAACAAAAATGGTGATAATTGGGCAGAAACAGGTATATGAAGCCACTATCAAATCTCATCATCTTATTTTTGAAGTTTCAATGGCAATGCAAATCCTCTAGATATCCTAACTAATGCCTAAGAGCCGCTCACTTATGATGAGCAACTCGTAAATCTTAATTTAGTTGACACAGAAAGCCGAAACACAGACCTGATTACGTTCCACATAGTCATCAAGGAAGTCTTTAACATCATTGACCTGCTCAGGACTCAATTCATCATTATCCAGCAGCCTCAAGATCAATTCTAACTTCATTATATGAAGCTTGTGTCGCGAAATAGATGTATCTAAATGCATCTGAAGATCCAGAAAAATAATTTAATTAATAAAAAAAGATGAAAAAATCTCCAAAATGCATAGATGGTCTCTCTTCTCCTACCAGCCTAGGAGGTTTTGTCTTTCCTTTCTTAACTGATAGCCCTTCCATCTCAGCTTCAAAGCTATCAATCTGAGATTCCAGCTCCCCAACCTAGTCATGGACAGAAGTTACAGCACTGGTAAATAAAAAATGGCTCCTTTAAGAAGTAAAAATTATGTTATTTTGATTCTATAAACTATAATTATGATGTCGAAAGACCAATAAACAGCTGAATAAACAGTACTATTTAAATTTAAACAAAGTACAACTTAAAAAAGAAATTAATACACCTGCTTGACTTTAATGCCATAAACCATTTGATAACCTTGTCATAGTTGCAAAACCAATCAGTTGCGGACAGAAAATATAGTCAATATATGAATTGTACAAGCATGATCACTAACTAAGTAAAACTATACTATGTAACAAAAAAAATTGCACCATCAAATGAAAGAAATTAAATCCAAAAATAACAATTGTGATTGTTTTGCATACCACATTGTTTAACCAATCCCTTGTCTCTGACTTGGCTTTCTCCTTTGGATCCTACCAACAAGATTCGACATATTCAGTTGACTACACATTTAAATTTTGGATTAGAAATCTCCCAATGTTCTAATAAATATGATATAAGTTAAATATACACTCTTTCTAATGAGTGGTTAAGATTAAACCAATGACTATTATGTTTATTAAAACATGACAGGATTCCATCCAAAATTTATCAGTCTAAAAGCAATAATTGTACATATCATTTTAGACAAAACAAGTAATGATGATGAAAAATATTTTTCGTATAAGATAACCCCTTTATGTTAAGCCAACTCCTAAAGATTAATACCATAATCACCACCATAAAAATATATATTAAAACAACAGAAGATCATTTGTGGTTTGCACAGTTTGTTCCCCTCAATTTAGATACCAAAAGCTTATTAGCTTGTAACCCCAGCTATACTGCATCCCCATCTACAAGCATATCACAGCACCAAAGGAGATAAACCGTATTTAAAAAGATTATAAATCACATAAAAATCAATAATTTAGATGCCTCATATACTTTATTAACTGTTAATATATACTCCCTATTGTCCCTTAAGATGGAAAAAAATAATTTTGAAAGAGTTAAAAAGTTGGTTAGATATAGTAAATTTAGCACAATATTCTTAAATTATACTTGCAATGTTTTTGAAGTGAACAATTATGTATTACTAATTTAGAAAAACCAAAGACACAAATTAAATACTTCACTTATTTATAATTCATTTAAAATTTTATTTTTTTGTGCCTTAATAAACACTACAAAAATTATTGCTCTAAAAAAATATCATATTGCATAAATTCCAACATTTTTCAAAAATCAAGATGTAAATTTAATGCCTATATGATAAAACTTATAAGACTATTTTGATAGTTTTATCTTTATCTGATACTAAAAGTCTAAAAGTAGAAATAATTTTCACCACATCAACCAAGAGAGTACGGACAAATTTGAGATTGAGCCCACCATTCAAATTCCTAACATTTCACCAAAATATTAAGTCAATGTACAAGTGTCTCGTGCTTACAGTCTTAGGTTGTTGACCCAGCCCTTCTTTAGAAAATGCCTTTGTCTTTGTTTCCTTTTCACAAATCTTAAATCTCTCCATTTCACGCTCGATAAGCTTGCGAGCATCCACCAAAGCCTGCTCATAAGAGGCACTAACCTACATGAACATGAATGCAAATATAGCTGTCAACTTCAATTATTGGTGTAGAATGAACATCAACTGAATAAAAAGCTGAGACGCTTCGCAACATCATAGTCGGAGTATAAAACAAAAATAAAAAAAGTTAATATAGAGCATATATCTGGTATAAAAAAATCGACCCACAAAAACATACATTAGAAACTTAAACCACATTCTCAACAGTGAAATGCACTAACAAACAAATACAAACAGAACACCATAACCACCATAAAGTAACATTAATCCAAAGGATCAAGTTTAAAGAGGACACAAAAATTAGTGTTACAGAAACATTGGTATCCGTGAACATAAGAAAACAATGAACTATTTAAATTAAACCAAACACATTCCATCAAAAATACATTGTTTCTTCACATGAAATCTGATGAAGGGAATTAAGGGATTGTAAGTGTAATGATGAATGATGAAGGAATTAAAGCAAGAACCAATCAAATTTAAAGAGGACACACAAAATAGTGTTACAGAAACATTGGACCCCATATACAAAAGAAATACATATGTGTTTAAGCCAAGACTAATTCAAAAAATCATATCAACAAAGAAACAACAAGACTTACCTTCTTATCCTTGATCTCGCTGGACTGAATCCATGTCTTAATCTGGTCCCTATACCTCTGCAGCTTTTTTATCTCCTTCTTCAAGTCTGCCTCAAATTTCTCTTTCTGATTTGCGTTGTCCGTATCATAAACCTGGAAGCAATTATACACTTCCGCAATCAACAACTTGACAATAATAAGGAACAAACTCCAGATAAATTATTGGGCAAATAAAGAGACCAGGAGTCGAATTAAAATACAAATTTAACACGACATACACCAACATCTAACAGTATTATACAGCAATCATGCACAACGATAGTTGGTTAAGTATCTGTGACAACTAAAAAGCCCACCATTAAGGCCAATAAGGATATGAAGATAGAACTTACAACAATCAAATGTTTTTCTGACAAAAGTGACGGTGCTGGATAATTGATGTTACACTAATTGCCAAAACTTTGAGCACGTTTTAAAAAAAAAATTGATATCAAAACTTTATTTTGACACTATCTTCTTTCCTTGATAATAAAATGCATAAAATATAAAAAGCAAGTCTTTAGTCGGATAAAAATATTTACATTCAGCACTCATATTTTAAACGCATTTAATTATTTTGCATTTCAGGTCTTGATTCAACTAATAAATGCGGCCAAGAACCCAGCTACACTCTTTACTGTAAATTTTCTGCACATCCCTTATATCAATAAAAAAAAAACAACAATCAACGTAATCAACAATTCCCACAACGAATAAAATTCCAAATTTCCTTTTTCAAATCATAAAGTTACACACTTAATCTTTCATCACTAAAATCTTTCAGCTCCAATTTCAATTCCGATTTCACCAATAACTATCTAACAATTAAAATAGCACTCCAAACTTACTAAACACGATATAAACCTAAATAACAATGAACATGGTCCCTCACCTCTAAAATAATGTACAATCAGTGGATTCATTCAAATGTATTCAGAACTGCACATTTTTTCAAACTCAATGTGCTGCATTTGGCAAGCATTATGATACATCTTAATCCACGTGAATTTACACTATGAAGTCAAAATTCTAAGCAAATTCTAGCTCAAAATTTGTTAAGCAGTAGTTCAATTTCAGCATTTTTTTTATAAGAAATCCAAAATTCACCTAACATTGTTCACCTAACTACTAACTTATAAGATAAAACAATAAATTAGTCAAATAGCTAATTTTTTAAGTATAACCACAAGAGAAAATTAATTGAAAAAAATTTAAAGAGATGCGACCTTGTTCCAGATGCTATCAAAAACGTCAACGCCTTCCTGAACCTTCTTTAGGACGCGATCAATTTCACCTTGTAGCTTTCGACTTGCTCCCATTGCTCAACTCGACAACCGTAAGGTTTTATCATCAATTGAATGAGTAGTTTAATTGTGTTTTTTGTATTAAATTAAGCAAACTAATCGATTTTTTTGTTTTCTGGTTCGATTTTAGGGTTTTTTTTTCTTTATGGAAGACGGGAAGAGAAGACGAGGTGGAGAACTGAAGTCGCTCGCTGGATTTGGGAGTTCGGAGTTGCATGGGGCGACCGTTTTTTGGGTTTTATTGTGGATTTCCTGGTGCTATTTTCAGGCCCAGGTTTCGGTATCCTCAACTTTTTATCCTCTTGTCGTTTGAAGAAACGACACCTCCCAAAAATTCTAAAACGTCTAATTCCAAAAAGGAAAACTCTAAAACGACAAAGAAAATGGCTTAAAGTCTATAGCCTATGGGTATTAAGATGGGTTGGTAGTTCTCGCGTGTATTTTGATACACAATAATTATACAACACAACGGTTGTGCCACGTTATTCGTGTACAACTAATGAACGTTAGTCATGCGTCAATATTTAATGATAAAAACCAAGACAATAATTAAAGATTTTTTATCGCAAATATTCTTAACTTGTTGTAAAAATGACGTGGCACGACTGTTCTGTGGGATACTCATTTTGATAACCCATTATATTGACACGACGGAAATCAACATGAATACGATTAATCTATTAATTATGTCGGCATAAATCAACATAAAAATTAAATAGAATATAAGTATCAATACAAGATGCATTCAAATCGTTTTGTTCATTTATTTATTTATTTAAATAGAAATATGGATAACACTTGTACGACATATTTTATATTTATTTAGATAATATTAATTGTAAACAATAATTTGAAAAAATATGTGTATGAAATATTGAACAAATTATTTTGAGATTTTTGACATTTATTATAATTTGTATTTTCATTCATTTTGTTTGAAAATTAAACAATATGATCCTTTATTTTCATTCATTTTGAGATCATTCATTTTGGTGGTAAACAATTGAGTCAAATGAGTTAACTAAAAAAACTTTAATTTTCATTTATATTTTTCACACTGGTATAACATTTTTCTACTGTAAGAAATTACAAAAGGGAGGGGAAGTTGGAACTTCGAGATTATGAACATTGCAATGGAGTTTTTGATCAAGTAAAAAATTGAAAATGGCGCTTTTGATCATATTCTCTATTAGCGTAAATACAGTGTTTCCAATGGTAAAGTCCGCACCTGCAAATCTGCAATAGTGAGTCAGAACGAAGCGAAGATTTATTATTATTGGTGAAGTCACAGTTAAGATAACTGATGAAAACATTTGCAGTTTGGTGGTTCAGAATTTCACATTGTAAACTATAACGAAGATGTGCATTCGAGTGTGTAAAATTTCGAGGGCTATTATGAACAGTGACACGCCACTTTTAACGGCGTACCGCAGAAATGGCGTGAATCGGAAGCCAGTTTCACAGCCAGTGTTGGCGGCCTGAATTGTAGATGACCTAGCTGTATTAAATGCGATTGATCCGCCTTCATTTTAATGCACTGCAAAATAGTAAGATTTCACAGCTGTTGGTTTATTTATTTTTTGATTCATTACATGATCAATTTTGGAATCTCTGAAAGCATAATTTAGCATTCTTTTTTAAATTTAGTTTCTTGTTTATCAAAATCTTGGAATTCTAATGATAATGAGAATGAAGAACATGAGAATGACTGATGAGGACTTGCAGTTGAGCATTTAATGTAACCTAACCATGAATTAGAACTAATTGAACAGAATAATTGAATGATTAAGCCTTTCAGCAGCAGTTAACTGCAATTTATTTTTTCTCTCTGGAACGATAATCATGAACTCTTAATGAGATATATTAACAGATAAAAAGTACATGTGTTTGTCTAACTTATTTTATTCTCATCGGATCGGATTGATTGTTCCTAGCTGCTTGGCCGGGACAAGAGATCAGCTGCAGGCTGCAACTCATGTTAGCCTTCCTCCTGCTCTAATGTAAATTCAGAATTACATGTCTTGTTATCTCAACTTTTCTCATTTCCGTATTAGTCCGATGATTTCAGTTCCAACTGAAACCATTCAAGTCGAGCTGTTTGCAATTTGAAGCAGCGTCAATGTCATCATGGGAGTTTAGATCCAGTTTAGTTGAAAAGTAAGGCAATCTATATCCATTTGAGATATTTTCATTCTCTAGTTTAGCTGAATCCACTGTCTTGTTAGTCTGATCAGGAAAATTTTCACCATTGTTTGTTTCCTTGTATCTTCTTCCCTCGGAGAAGCTACTACTCGTGTTCCTGTTTTCTCCTTGGAGTCCAACTCTCATGGTTAAATCGTTGCAGCTTCGTTCTGAATGAAATATTTTGTTATCTTCTAGGTCTTCAACCCACTTGAGTTCAGTTTGATGAAACGCGTGCTCTTCTGGAATATTGTGTTTTGATTCCAGAAGAACATTGCCATTATAGGGTCGTAAACACATCCCAGTATTGTGTATTTCTTGTTCCTTTTCGCAGGAGGTCAAGCAGCTGTCGATTGAACAATCTGTGAGTGGCGTTGCTTGTGTTTGCTGGGGGCAGAGACCCTGCAATTCTTTCAGCTCTGAAAATGCAGAATTCAGACATTGAGTGGACACTTTGGATACTAATTCAGAGAGTTGAACTTTGGCGGCTTCAAGTCCTACACTACCCAAATTCTGTCTTCCAAGTGTCTCTTGGGCTTTCTCGAGCACTGATTGTAGGTATTTCCCTTGAGCTTCTATACGGAGTTGTAAATGTCGCTGCACCTAGATCAGTATGTAACATCATGTTTAGTAGCAGTTCCAAAACTATTGCAATATTATATGAAGGCACCAAACAAGTTACAGTTTCTGGTTATTACATCAAAATTAGATAAAATTATTCAGTTATATAAAATTAATGAGACTGTTGCATTAGCAGTTTAAGATCTATTGCAGCAGATACAAATATAGCAGATTCAAAATAAATGTAGTAGTGTAATTGAATATGTCGGAACTTGAAAGGGAAGTTTTTTGCATTTGAAGAGCTGTACCTCAAGCTGCTCATGTAATCTTCTTTGCACTTCAATTTGCATCTGCAGTGCTTCACCAATGTGTATGCCTCTGGTGCAGCAATTTATTTCAGGTAAGAAAACTGCAAAAAATGCTTTTGCTATACCAGAAATATATTCAAGAGTTAATATGTTCAAGTTTGCTTACTTGTTGGTTTGAGTTCCCATGCTTAAATTGCTAACATGAGTAATATTCGGTTCAGGTATTCTTTCTTCCACCATCGCGGTAGCACCTGCACCAAATGACTTGTGTTTTAATATTTCTCAGTTAATTGTTGAAAACATTTCTTTTGTAATATATACTGTGTTCTTGCTTACCAATTTTGTTGCTCCCACTGTTAGTTTGCCCATGTAAGTTCTTGCTGAGCCTGTATTTCTGATGACAGAGAAACAGAATTAGCATTTGACATATTCTGAACATAAAATTCAATTAGAAAAATACACAATCGTATTCTGATTATGTTGAAGGAAAACTTCTCGAGTTCTATATTTCAAATTTCATTTATGTTTCCAGAACCTTTTCTGAAACTCTATATTTACATATTATTTTTATTAAAGAAACGCCTTTTACATTTTTGTTAGTGTTTCTGTTTCTGTGCTAGATAGTTTTCCGATATGATCAAAATTTTGGGAGATTGTAATACTAATATACCTGAAGATGACTCTTTAGATGATATAAGGTAAGCCCTGGAATGCCCATAAGTTTCATAACTGTTTTTGGAGTAGCTTCTGCAAAGTAAAAAGATAAACAGGTTAATCCATGCAGAACTTTAATTAATACCCTGCTGTTGTCTTTTGAAATTAATTTGTATACTCACTGTCTGCTCCTCCAAGCTGATTGACTGCTTCTATGAATCGGTCATGAAGATCTGAAGTCCATTTTAATCTAGGTTTTGCGTCTGTTGAGAGGACAAGTCCAGAATCGCCATTGCCATTACCACCTTGCAGAAACAGGTGTCTCTCAGGAGGAACTGACATTCTTGAAGAGGAGTGGACACTCTTTCCTTGATGCTGATGATGATGGTACATCTTTATCTCTTATAAACCCAATTCTGGTTTAACTTTTTTTAACACCGGTTGCCTTCTTCTTTTACTCTTTCTCTTGATTATGCAGTGTTCTTCAATCTTTTATTTTGATAGTAACTGAAATTTTCTTCAATTGCCTCTTTAAGTTGATGCCCACAAACCAAACATCTGCTGAACCTGGCTTTATATAAAGCCAACTGGGGGTGTGAAAAAGTTAGCGAACTATGTCGCACGGCAATGAAAATACTTAATTTTTTTAAAATAGTAGATTAAAAATTTAAAGTTTTAGAATTTTAGACAAACGGAAATGAAACGCTGAAACGTAGGACTGTGCAACATAGTTAGTGAAGCATTAGAATCTTGGGATAATATTGATAGAAGACCTGACCTCAATCCAATATTCACAGTGACTTGAAAAGAGAGATATTGATCAACTGTGGGACCTGATATCTATTTGAATTCTTCTGCAAATTAATTAACACTCTTAATCACAGTGATCATTCTCATTTGTCTGTCAAGCAAAAAGCAAGAATCTTATTCCAGGGTATGAGAGGAAATTTTCTGACTTTTGGGTTAAGAGAATCAACTTTTTGAGACCTTTGATCTGAATTCACCCTTTCATTCTCATAGAAGATTCTTAAGTTTTCTGACCTTGGAGATGATCAGAAACGTTTTTTCAGTTGTCTATTGGAGGTAAGGTAATCATATTATATAATTATTGGGTTATAATTGAATGTTATTAATGCATATGGCACAGGTAGCAGAAAGGGACATGAAAACATTGGTTTAAGTGGTTATACATGGGGAATATAGAAGAAGATTCTGTTGACTGGTGCACCTGAAAACTTTGGATTTAGATATAAACAAGAACATCAAAATTAATAAATATATGATGGAATGAAAAGGTGAGATTTTTTTTAAGTCGATAGAGCCAATTATATTATAATAAGTTACAATTTTATATATTTAATGATGTGTTGGAGCGTTATTGGCTCTATTCACGGATGTCGCGGTGGACAAAGTCTATATAAAATTTTATAGGAAAGATGCTTGTCCTTGGACATAGTTTGAAGGCAAGGAATGGAATAAGGAATAAATTCTGTTTTGTCTGCTTCAGTAAGTTTGGTACTTATTCAGGCCACATTTTATAAAATAGAAGAGGGGTCCACTTCTTTTATTTCTTTCATCGGCATAAGACAGCCGGCGCTGCACCGACGAATCTTAAGTATTTGGGGCCCATTGAGAAGAAGAATAGGGAAGAAAAAGGGCTGTACTTGCTTCCATACTTGCATTTTTTGCAGGACTTGACAATTCTTGCCTTGGAGATGACTACCTGCATACTCTTGACTTGCTTCTATTATCTAATTTCTCCGGTATGATCTATATAACTCGGATGACTTATCTATTTTTGCTCCAACCACTAATATGTTATATGAGTATTTTAAATTTAATGATTGAAGTATAAAAATTTATGAACAAAAAGGGTCATTGTGGTTTCTCATACTTAACTATTTCAATCAATTAGAGAAAATACTCTATGTTTTCGATCAATTAAGGATAAAATTAGATCATTTTAATCCCTAAACTTGTTCATTTTGTATAATCTTGTACTCAATTGACCTTAAAATAGAGAGCTTTGTCTTTATTTGATTAAAATAACTAAGTGTAAGTTAATTGATCATGACGCACAAATTTTAAGGACCGGGATGACCCTTTGCTTAAACATCTATCTTTAAATATAAGGCTAATGGTCCAAAAAATTGAAACATTTTGCTTTTTATAAATCTAACTAAAGTATTTAGTTCAAACAATCCTAATTCATTTTAAAAAGGTTATTGGTAACTTTATTCTGATTTCATTAATTCTTTAATTTATCATGTAATTTTAATGTTTTAATGGTAATTAAGAAAATCTTAAAATTGTTTTTATTTATAATTTTACACATGATTTGTACAAGTATAATTTTTATGTATCATTTTATATGTCATTTAAATAATTTTTAAAAGTAAGCTAAATGTAAACTTTTTAAATTAGATTAAAATGACTAAAATTAATTTTTTTTAGCTTGATTTATATATAAAAAAAGAATTTAAAAATTAAAAATTAAAAATTTATATTCATTAACTATTAAGTATATTTAGAATATAGATAACAAACTTTTCACGTATATTTGTAACTTGTTAGAGAAGTGGATGCACTTCATATAGAATAATTAAGAAGAAGCTGAGTGATTTATAAGTAAAGGTTAATCATGAAGTGTATTTTTTAGTGAAATTAGAGTTAGAGTAAGGTTAAGTCCGGGCTATCAAGAGGACAAAAGTGAACTAAATAGTAAGATGAAATTTAGCTCAGCTTTTGTCCTAAATAGTAATATGAAATTTAGCAAAAAATTATGGTTGTGCCACTTGGTAGACTCATGCATATTGTTCTCCATAATTTTGTATGCAATTTCTAGGCTATGTACCTATGTACCTCAAACACTATATTGTGCTTGTGTAAAATAATCCAATTTAGATTTGCATAATTGAAAGGTATGCATGTGTCAATTGCATGTTCTTGATGCTTATGCTGTTGTATGTATATTGAATTTCAATGAAGTATCTGTTCTTGAGGTGATTATCAGGAATTATACTCTACCATATTGCTATTTTAAAAATATTTAGAATATTATCTTCATGATCAACAGCTAATGCAGAATAAATTCTTTTATTAAGCTAAGGCAAATAAATATATTCCTCCTTACATTAAAACCACTCGACACAAATAAATTTTCGTTGACGAATTAGAACTTATTTGATACCCATTCTAGTGAAAACATAACTAACAATAATTTGCAATTGATGGAATTTATAATTAGAGATCATTGAACAATGTAGAGTAATGAAATTCCTTTTTATTTTGTTATATATAGGTCTAAATAAAATTCCAATTCCTTGAATAAAATCCTAGTTTCAATTGGCCTTTTTAGGAAGATCAATTTGATTCTGATTTGTCAGGATAGATTTTTATTGCAGTTTGGAAGAATCTATAATTTTGAAAGCCTTTAGGTAAAGTATTAAAGTGGAATACCTAAATAGTTTGCAGGCATGTGGACAGGAATATATTTCAAGAGGCATATGATAGTGTAACTTGCAAGTTACAAAACTATATTGTTGACACTAAATTAACCATATATTATTGATCAGTATACTTCTTAGTTCAATTATACAATATTATTGTATAACTGCATAACCTGAAAAAATGATATAATCTTGACATTTCACTTAATAAGTTAAATTTTCGAGTTAAATGATTATTTATCATACGAAAAATGATTTTATCTATCCATAGATATGAATAAATTGACAGAAGTATACCAATTTCTTTTATTAGTATGGCCCGTTAATTTTATGAGTTTTGATAATTATATCCAAAAAGTAAACAAAGAAGATGAAGAGTGTAATTACATACATAAGGTATAACTCATTACATTATTTTTAATTAGTTCATATTTGAAGATTTTCTTTATAAATGTTCTACAATAATCAAATCATTTAAATAATAAAATACAAATTTTCATACAATTATATTAATAATTTTAAAATATTTATAGTTTTTCTTCAATTATGGACTGATGTTTCATAAAAATAAAGTACTCGACTAAAATAATTTTTTTTATATCAATTAGATTCTCCATCTTTTTTGTATAATACTTGAAAATTGACGATCAAATTGTCGAAATTATATTTTATGGATATTTTTTGTTAATTTGGTCATATTAATTGTGCCTTTATCATATAATGTTAAAGGCATTTTTCTTCTAAAATTGGTGTCGAAGCAGAAGCATCATCTAACGGGTCAAATTTTTAGAATGATCGATCATCTTATTATAATGATGAGCTTGTCTATATAATTAATTGATGATGAATTGGGTTGTTTTTTTTTTCTTTTTCTTTTTTTAGGGGAGGTTGTTTGTTTCAAGAGGCAGTGATTTTTAAACATTCTAATTAAAGAGAGGACTGCCTAGCCATAAATAGAATAAACATGAGAGTTTTAAGTTTCATTTCATGTCTCAAGGACTAATAATGAACACTTGCAAATTATATACATGGTACATGAAGTACTAATAAACTTTGCTTTTGATGTTGCCAAATTAAAGCCCTAGCGTTACATTTATTGTTTAAGCATGAGAATAATTAATAATTTTACTTTCTGTTATTAAATTTATTCCCCACTTTGCATTTTTGTTCTTCCTTGTACTTACATTTTCCTTTTATGGATTCTTCATTATTTTAATTTTACTTTAAGGACTAGAGTAAGCTCTGAAAAAGAGAAGCATAGAATCATGTTAAGGACTAGTCAATTGTATACGTGTTTCGATCTCATTGGTTGCGTTTTGACTGAACATATACATGCTGTTGCACTGGATGAATTACAAAGTGAGAAATGACCACGGAATGTATTCTTTGCGGAAAAAAAGAAACATATAAACATGAAAGATATATATCAGATTGAAGAAAAGTTGTTACAGATTCTAAGAATATGAACTATATTGCACTGGAACGGAAAAATGTTGAAACAAAAATGTAAATTGATAAAAAAAAATTATAAGAATGAGTTGTAAATATAAGGTTTTCGAAGTTCTAAAACCGTGAGTAATTGATATAATCGGAGTTATTAAGCTATCATCTTATTTAATTTTGATGATCAAACTAATATTTATTTCATTTTAGTTATTGAATTATTACATGATTTCATTTTGACGATCAAATTAACTTGTATTTGTTTCATTTTAATTATTAAATTTCAATTTGATTTCAACAGGTTGGGCTTTCAGTCCAAATTATATATATGCGACAAATTTTAGATAAAAATAAGCAAAAATTGATTGCTACATGACAAATACTCATTTGAGCGAAACATTTTCATATAAAATTAAGCAAAAACTGATTGCCATGCATGTGACAAAAATAAGTAAAGAAATGGTTGCCACTTGATGGACTTTTTATACCAACCTTTGAACTAAAATTAACAATGAAATAAATTAAAATTTCCTCACCAAAATAAAATAAGACGGTTTTTATTAATGCTAGTTTTTATTAATGTTAAGAATCACTCACCCTATAACGTACCGTATTTAAAATTGAAAGTAGAACGTCAAAACAACACTTGAAAAGTTACAAAACGCGACACTCAACAAGTTTGGGTGCAACATAGAATGAGAATGTTAGAATCTAACTCAAAGTAAGGCCAATGAGTCATATTCTCAAGTCAAGAATTTAGGTTATTCCTTTCTAGCCAAAGCCACAAAAAATGGGTTCTCAATCCCATCTTTTTTTCCGCTTTAGCTAATATAGTTAGATGCTCTCTCGAGACATTCATCATTAGTGCTGTGTCCTTATAAGCTGAGAATATTTTCTATGTTTAGAGATTGCTTAGGTTTTATTTTTGCATAAGTACCATTTTGCAACTCACTCATTGCTTTGTCTCGAACAATAAGTATTCTGTCTGTAGCCTCTATATCTTATTTTGCTCTCTAAATTTCCCACTTGGGAAATTCAAGTTCTGCAATTTCTGTGGCTGCATGCTTTAAACATTAATGCCAAGTTTGTCTAAGTTTGTGGGTATATTTGTCTGACAATGGACGTAGGAATTTATACAGATGCGTTAACATGCATGTTCTTGCATGTGAATGTGAGAGATATCAGTACGTTTTCGAACAATTACAGGTTTTATGCTGTAGCACCAAATATTGCGTCGAGTTTAAAAGCTATTGCAATGCTAGAACATAAACAGATTACAAGTGTTCGGTAATATAACATTGGATAGCATTTGCTAGATTTATAGATCTTGCGAATTTAGAGATTCATTAGTTAGTCATTGCATGTTTAATATAGGAGTGGAAAAAACGATTGGTGGGTGTATAATGTCGAGAATTGAACTAAATCCGCTTTATAAAATTAATATTCATTTAAAATTTAACACGTGTCGTAATTATTTACAACTACTATTCAATAAAAGTCGTATTAATTAGTTAATAATTTATTTATTTAGAAATAATATGGCTTTCATCAATTCGTAGTTATAAATAATTTGTATCGCGTATCACACTAAATAAATGATTTATAATCTTACATGATAAAAATCGAATGTCGTGTAGATTTTCTTAAACAACACATTTAAATTAGTTCATTTGATTTGGATGAACCAAATGTAAAATTATAAACAATACATTTATAATATGACATGTATCGTGATTATTTAAACTATCAATTGATGAAAACTACATTATTTCTAAATAAAATATATCAATTAATCATTACATAATGCGACTTTAATTAATTAATAGTTGTAAATAGTCACCTCACACAATTACATTTTAGATGGACGATTGATGTATTAGATTTATCTGGAATTTTCTTTTACAAAAAATGAGTTATTTAGTAAATCATATTAATCTCAATACGACATAAAATTTAAATTGATTATACCTTTCAACGCATATAATTTAATGGTATTTTAAAGGCCGAAGGTACAAAAAAATTCCTGAACTTTCCAAGAAAGTACAAGACAACCCTTTTACTTTTTTTGGTCCAAAACTACCCGTCAATTTTTTTTTCCGAACAAAAAACCCCTTCCGTCTAAAATCTCTGTTCAATGATGACGTGGCACATATGAAAATAGTTCAAAAACAGCCTTAATGTTTGAAAAACTTATCAAATTTATATTTATAATTTTTTTAACACATTTCACCATCTTTTTCTTTTAAATATCTATAATTAAATAAAATTATAAGTTAAAATTCAATTAAATCAATTGAAACCTAATTAAACACTTCGAAACACAATTAAAACAAATAGAAATCTAATTAAATACATTGAAACTTAATTAAACACTACAAAACACAATTAAAACAAATAAAAGTCTAATTAAACACATCGAAGTCCATTTAAACCAATAGAAATTTAATTAGACACGTCAAAACTTAATTGAAATTCAATTAATTTTTTTAAAATCTTACCGAAAAAATCAATTTTTTTTAAAAAAAAAACATTAATCCTCTTTGAGAGGATGAACATGCCATTTTTCATCCTCTTTTGAGGATGAACACTGTTCATCCTCTTTGAGAGGATTGAAAAAAAAATGGGACGGTTGCGGCGGATTCTGGCGGTGGATTCGGTAGTCGGCGGCGATTTTAAAATTAATTCGTTTTTTTCAATTAAGTCTTATTAGTGTTTTATTAGAATTAATTAGGATGAAAATTAAGTAGGTTTTTTTAGAGGTTTTTAAGTGAAGAAGATGGTGAAAATGATTAAAAAAGTTCATAAGTATAAAATTGGTAAGTCTTTTAAACATTATGGATGTTTTTAAACTTTTTTCTTATGTGCCATGTCATCATTTAATGGGGATTTTGGACGGTAAGGGTTTTTTGTTCGAAAAAAAAATTGAGAGGTCGATTTGAGCCAGAAAAAAGTAAAGGTCTGTCTTGTACTTTCTCGGAAAGTTCAGGGGTTTTTTTTGTACCTTCGGCCTAATTTAAATATTCATAATTATGACCAAAATGACATGAATATTCGTAAACTGTTTATTCAATTTCAATTTGCAAGTACTGATAATTATATCTAAAAAATAAATAAAAAAACTTAATTAATTAACATGAATAAAATAAATTTCAATATTTTATATTATTTTATTATAAATTAGTTCATATTTAAAAAAAATTAATTTTTCGATAATAATAAAATTATTTTAGTAATAACGTACATAAGTTTATAAAATTAAGGAAAACTGAATTTATTTATCCACAATTTCAACGTTTTTGCCAAATATACAACAGTTTTTAAATTTTGTCATTTTGATCCACCATCTTTTAAATCTTTTTCAAATATATCCACTATTCATCTGAAGTTGACATGGCGCAAGGTTGTATCTACCATATAGGATAAATTTTATACATGTATACTAAACACATGCGCCACATCAGCTCAAAACGAGTTATATTTGGCAAAGATTGAAAAGATGGTGGACCAAATTGGCAGAAAAATCATAGTATATTTGATAAAACATTAAATTTGTGGGTAGATAAGTTCATTTTGTCTAAAATTAAGTAGGTCAATATTATGACTTTTTTCTATTTAATTATGGACTAGTTTATAGTAAAAATAAGTTAATAGACTAACATATATTTTTATTTATAATAATTAAATATTTATTTTATTTATTTTATTTTATTGCTTGGGTATGATTGTCAATACTCATAAAATTGATGGACTACACTGGCGAGATTATTCTTTATGGATATTTTGTCAATTTGGTCATAGTTAAGGATATATAAAAATTATATAGCATATTATAAATGATGAATATATTTTTTTCCGGAAAAAAAAAATCTTCATTGATAAATCGACTATGTAAGTATCGAGTCTAGCCACATTAATTGCGGCACATATTATACTAATCTTCTAAGGGTTTTTGAGCTAATAAAAGTCCCCCAATAAAATTAATAAACACTAAATCTAATAATAGCTCTAGACAAATGAGTATAAAATTTATAAATTCAAATCATTAATGTCATAGATCTAATAATCTAAAAACTAAAATTAATTGCAAACATTTAAATATGTAAATATAATATTTCAACTCGCCAGAAAATACCGGATATGCCGAGGAGGACGGTGGAGATGCCGGAGAGAAACCGAAGCCGCCGGAAAGATGCCTAGCCAGCATACAGAAGCTGGAGACAACTGAAATACTTTCAGATTCACCACTGGAATAAGATAAACCCGTATAATGATGAATATGAACCATACAAACACAAGACACTTCATATATTTATGTAAATAGATAGAATATGTATATACTAATTAATACGACATATTATTAATATGTGTAACTCATTTTATTATACTTAATATGTTTATTCAAATAGATGGGAAATAAGTTATACACATACGATGCATTTGACAACTTTATTTAACACGCGCGCTAAATATCACCTCTAACTCATTAATTTTTAGTACTATGCACCAATCATGTTTCGCATGTAAGAAATATTTTAGATATCCTAATTAGTGCATAGTTAATAAGGCAAGTTAATTAGTGCATAGACTCATAGTTAATATTTGATTGATACAATCAATGGGATTGGTTCAAGTGATAAGCGGCTTGTTATCGCTTAAACAAGGTTTCGGGTTCGAGTCCTTGTGAATGCAGAAAATTCCAACTGGCAGACTCACCACCATGCCAGGTGCGCGTCGCGGGTCGGATCCGAATTAGTCAGGGCGAAGCCTTGGAAACCGGATGGGTTTTACCAAAAAAAAATTGATTGATACAGTCCAATAAATAATAACTCGTGAATTGTTAATGGAAAGTGTGGAATTTAGTAGTAGGCGCAACTCGCAAGTCTGTTTGTTTCTAAGGAATCTGCTTTCTGGGAAAAGCACTGTGCATGCAGGCAATGCATGGGAAAAGTTTGATGCTTGATCATCTTCTGATTACAAATTCCATTATTATTCTTATATATGTATTTGTGATAGAAATGCTACACTTGATGGGACCTATACCTAATAACTGTGCATTCAAGTCAAGTACTGAACCCTAGCTTAGTTTGATGGAGCCTGCAAAAAACAATGGTCCTGTAAACAATGACCTTCTCTCTAGAATCTCATCCATCTCAATGAAATTGTTATGTTCGGGTATTAAATTTGGGACGGTACTGAACTATGCCAAAATTTCAAAATGGGTACTGAACTTTTTTTTGTTACAAAATGAGTACTGAACTATGAGAAACTTTACAAAATGGCTACTCTCAGCCACTTTTTGCTGACGTGACTTCTTATATCGTTCAATCAGTGGAGAACACGTGGCTGAGAGTACCCATTTTGCAACGTTTTGTATAATTCGGTACCCATTTTGTAATAAAAAATAGTTCAGTACCCATTTTGAAACTTTCATATAGTTCAGTACCCTTACAAGTTTAATACCCCGTTATGTTCCAAAGCGATATACAGATTGATCTTTGATCTAAGTAGTCTTGTATTGTATATTATACTAGTGTAAAACCCTCGCTTCGCTTCGGAATTGATTAAATTAAAGATAAAATATGAATTGGAATTCAGTAATTTAAGTTATATAAATATTGACGGTTTAGGAAAAAAATACTGTTTTAATATTCAAATTATATGTTTGATTATATAAATCTTAATATTTTATCTAACATGATAGCAGAATTTTTTTTGAATAAAATATGGATAATATATTATACTATTAATTAAGCACTATATAATGGTATATCAGATAATTATAAGTTATATTAAATGCGGATATTTAGTTTTTTTAAAAATATATATCGAGACAGATAAATGAAAAATTAATTAAATTTAGATTCAAATATAAATAATTGTTTTATATAAGCATAATTTATAATATATATACAAAATATTATAAAATATAAATATACTATAAACATACAACAGAATATATAATAGAATAAACATTCATTTTTAAATTTAATAGTAAAACTAATAAAAATATGTATAGTATATTTTAATGAACTTTTTTTAAAAAAATAGTTAATATTTTACTTTAAAAATGATTTTAATTTTTTGGCTGAAATTTATAATTTACTATTGTTATCATTAAAATTAATATCAAATTTATATTTTTTGTGAAAATGTGAGTTTTAGATTTGGACCAATGTAGGAAGTAATTAGGACTTAAATATTTCACATATATAGATAAAATTATTATTTTAAAAATAGATTATAAAAAGAAGAGTGGGGTCCGTGGACCCCATCTGTGTGCATAAATATGCAACTCGGATGGTTTTGTTGTAATTAAATTACCAAAATTGGCTTTTGATATTTAGCAATAGTTGGTGTTTTGGTAATAAAGTAAGGAAGTGTTAGGCATTTAATAGAGAACTATAAGTAACATACCAAAATGGACATTAAAATTATTCTGTCTATAGTGGTTAGTTTGTTATTATTTCAAAAGTTTTGGTTTTTTAGTAAAATGAACCCTTAATGAACAGTGTTTTGGGTTCATCTTTATACTAGTTATATAGATGTAAGGTAAAATAAATTCATAAATTTTGCAATTTATCATATATTATATAAAAAAATTATTAATAGGTTGATTCAACAATTTATATTTTAAGTCAGTTATATATGTAATTTTAATTAAGACGGTCAAATTATGACTAATAATTTTTAATGTATTTAATAAAATAAAATTTTAGACAATTTATTATACTTTTTCTATTTTATTTTAAAGTCTATTATTTCATAATGTTCTATTTAAAAAAATCCATTTTAAATTTTAATGTTTTTAGGCTAAACCTATTATAATGTCTCTATATTATTAGCTTTTATTTCACTTAATCTTTAACAAATTGTATTTAACTAGTCTCTTAACTAATTATTTGTATATGGAATTTCAAAAAACGTCGTTATTTTGATTGACATAAAAGTAACTCTAAAATTTTAAAGAGTTTCAAAAGTGACACTAAAGTGCTTACAACAATATTTTTAAAATCGGATCACATATCTAATCGACTTCATAAGAGGTTAATAGTTCGACTGGTTAAATCATATTAAATTATATTTTTTAATTTAATTATTAATATTTATTTAAATTAAAAAAAGATATGATAGAGAATAATAAATAAAAGATAGCATTAATTTCTAAAAAAATCACGAACTTTACACGAAATTTCATTTTAATCATGACCTTTAAAAGTTGACATTTAAAGGCATGAACTTTCATATTGTTTCAAATTCATCATTTCAGTGTATTTTTATTGACTAAATTCTTCACTAAACCATCAATGAAAGACCCAAGTTATTAATCAACATCAAATCTTATTATATTTCAGTTAGAGTATTTAAGATTAGGAATTTTTAGTCAGATAAAATACATCGAATTTTACTTTGGTGATAGATTTGAAATAAAATGAAAGTTCGTGTCTTTAAATGGCAACTTTTAAAGGTCATGATTAAAATGAAACTCCGTATAAAGTTCGTGATTTTGTTAGGAATTAACCTTAAAAGATATGATAGTATATTTAAATAAAAAATATTAAATTTTGTTGTTTGATATATGACTATAAATCTATAAATGATCAAAACATAAGATTATGTAAAATATAGTTACTCTATAAGAGAGACGGAGAGAGAATAAATTTTTAGTTTTTATAAATAACAAAAATTATGTAATATCATATGTTATAAATATAACTCAACAAAGGTTTATTTTACCCTCCGCATTTGACATAAAAGATCAATTAAGATCAACAGTATGAGTTTGAAAAAAATCAAAAAATTGATATTTTAACTCGTTATATCTTCCTAGATGAGATGGCAGAAAATAATTAGAGTATTATATATAATTGGACTTGAGATGGCATATAATTATTAAACAATTTAAAATTGAAGGGGTAAACGAACTAGATGCCAAGTTTAATTTTTTTTAAAGTGGTGAATCAAATCTTAATTGATCTTCTATGAAAAATTCAAAGAATAAAATAAATTTTTGTTGAAATAAAATCATAATAATATATTTAAAAAAAATTATCACTCTCCCAATCCATAAAAGATGAACTTATTTGATTAAAATTATATTAACTACACCAATGGGGATTGATCTAAGTGGTAAGCGGTTTGTTATCACTTAAGTAAGGTCTCAGGTTCGAGTCTTGTGAATGCTGAAAATCCTCACTGGCAGACTCACCCACCAAGTCAGATGCGCGACGCAGGACAGATCCGGATGAGTCAGGGCGAAATCCTGAATACCGAATGGGCTTAGCAAAAAAAAAATTACATTAACTACATATAATACTCTTATTGTTAAATTAATAATGCATCATCTTTCCAATGTATTTTTACTAATAAAATATTTCAAATAACTCATAAAGTGTACATATATAAAATTATCTTAAATATTGAAATTATACAAGAACATTAATTATGGTTGTTGTCAAAATCATATGCAATATACTTTAGTTGACTAAAATTATGGCACCGTTTGGATTGAGGGTTTTTAAAATCCATGAATTTTAGCAAAATCGATGGATTTTAAATCAATGGAATTTAAATCCATAGATTTTAAAATTCCATCGTTTGGATTGAATATAAAATTAATGGATTTTTAATATTATTTATGAAAAATAATAAATAGTATAACAATCCATCATCTATAAAAAAAGGTGGATTTGGACTTTCCCACCTAGTAGGTGGGAAATCAAAACCCTTAAAAATGATGTATTGTAGAAAATGAGTGAATTTGTAAATCTATGGATTCTATTAATTTTTTTCTAGGCAAACGATAGATTTTGTCCAAATTCATGGATTGTTTAGAATCCATCGTTTAAAATCCATCAATCCAAATGATGTCATAGTTCAAAATATTTTAATATCTATCTATTTAATTACTTTCTAAAAAAATATTATAATTTAAAACACCTAAAATAGAAACCATCTTATTTTTTGTCGACATGGAAAATATTGTATTATTATAATTATAACTAATCAATACGTAACATAATGTAATATAAGTGTTTGGTAGCAAACTAGGCCGTGGATTCAAATCTTCCTACAAACACGCTTTCTCTTTTCAATTATATAAAAAAAACATACTCCCTCCGTTCCACTTTAGAATTCCCATTTGACTTTACACACAGATTAAGAAAATATTAATTATTCTTGTCTTTTCATGTTTTTTCATGTTTTGTCCCTATTAATGATAGTGGAATTTTCCATAGAACTTTTTTAAGATAACTAAAATAAGGGTAAAATGGGGTATTCAATGGAAAAGTATTCTAAAAATAGTAATGTGACTTTTTAAATGGGACGTCCCAAAATAAAATATGAGACTTCTTAAACGGGACGGAGGGAGTATAACATAATGTAGTAATGTGTATTAATTAGTCAGAGAGTGAAAAAGATAAAATGTTGCTTGACCAATAATTTAAAAACCACATTTGTCCAGCTTTTATGAAAAACAAATTTTCCCGGTTTAACTCGGTTTTCAATCAATTTTTTGCTTTTAGATTTTAATATTCAAGCGTATACGACAGCTAATCAGTATTCGGTTAATTCAGTCCGACCGGTCAGTCCGGTTTTAAAAACACTTCGTTTACAAGACACATTCCAAATACTGACCCATAAAGAGTTATTGTTCACTTACTTGAAAAAACTATTCAATAGTGCAAAAGCACCATATTCATATGAACTTATCACGAGCATAACCCTCACTATTATATATCATATCAAATAATTATTGTTCTTTTTTAAGTTGCTTTAAATTTGAATTAGAGGACAGGGAGAAGAAGAAGAAGGGAATTAATGGAGGTAGCATCTTTGAGGAAAACAAGTAAATTCTTTAAATAGATGTCTCAGCCTCCTCCATGAATTTATCTATCACTTTTGGAATCCTATTCTTTGCAAATCATGATTTTCTAAATCAATATTGTTTTATATCTAAATAAATTTTCTATCTTTTGTTTCTGATATATCGAATCCGGGCCGGGTCGGTCTGTTTTACTGGTCCTGACTCCTGAGTAGTCACAAAGAAAATCTGTCAGAAGAATGCCGGAAGGAAAATGCTAGAAAAATGCCATCTATTTTACCTGCCTAAATGTTTCATAATTTGTAGTAGTTTTTATACATTTACAATAATATAAGAAGTAAACAGATAATACATATAAACTATCTTTTAAGTACGTGTAGTAAAGCGCTCTTTGAACTTAAATAAGGCTCAAAACGTATTTATATATGTTTTATCTTCTACAATGGACTTATCCGGCTCGAGTGAATATTAATCAAAGATGTAGAAAGCTTAAAAGTGTCCTCTTATAATTAGATCCATCTAGTACACCTCAATATACCATGTACCAATGCATATGAACTACAAGACAAAATGCGTATTTATTAGGTCCTTGAATAAAAATATAAAAACTCAAATTTAATAAATATAAATTGAGGGATCCAATTCAAAAGGAACATAATACTACACTGATCTAAATATGCATTTTTCCGACTAATAAAATATAGATCAAATTATTCCGAGACCCCTACATCATAATTCACATTTTAGTTCTTATTTAAAAATCAAACAATATTGTGCTCCATTTTTGTTTCTGTTAACGATTTAATCCCTCTCTCCATTTTTGGTGGTAGCCAACCGAGTCAAACGACTTAATTAAAAAACTTAAATTTCAATTTAATTTTTAAATTTATAAAATTAAATGGCTTAATAAATACAATAACTTAATATTTACTTCTTTTACTTTTAAATATTTTTATTTTTAATTTTTAATTTTTTTTACTTCATTAACTTTTTAAAACTAAAAGAAAGATATAGTGTATAGTCCATTAATTTATGTAATAGAACTTGAAGATCCCATGCTATAAAAATGGTATACCTAGGACTATAAAAGTCACCACCATTTCATATTAACATTCCAAAAATAGAGTTCCCATTGGCAGCTAATAAACAAATGAAGGCTACTCATTAAATTCTCTCTTTTTTACTTTTTAGCTTTCTTCAAGAATCAAGAAATTAAGAGAGCTCTATTTCATGCATATATTCTCATCCATTTTCTGGTCCAACTGCATCTTTCTTGTGATCTACAGCTTAGTTTCACATATAAAAGTTTTTACTTCCAATTCCAATTTAATAAAAATTAATGTAAGTGAAACCACAAAATATATCTTTGAACCTTGCCAAGCAAGCAAGAATATCCAGGGGACCATACATATGATTAACACAATTGATCTGGAGTTTGGACTCTAACTAATTCATTATACTCTGTATTGCACGGAAACTTATCGAATCCTACATTTCGTTTCCGTCTCTCAAAACATTTATGGAACTTCCCCTTGACGAGATTCGTGTTTCCACATTTTCGTGCAACATAGATTATACTAATCAAGAAAGCTTCAGTTTTCTGGCAATGTTACTAGAATTTGTCCTAACAATCCAAATCATACCCTTCCAGCAAGCAAATGCAGGCATTCATTCTACAAATTCACATTCGAAGGTTCATTCAGCACAAATAATCAACTACTTATATTCCACGAAATGACGCTGCAAAACCAAGTACCAATGTTTACCACTTTAACTTCGTTGAAACTATCAATCTTTCGAACTCGTATGATGCATCTGCAAGACCTATACATACCCGCCATTGGCACGAATTACCTGTCCATTAACCCACTCACTGCCATCAGTAGCCAAGAACCCAACAATAGGGGAAACATCTTCAGGCTTGCCAAGCCGGCCTAGCGGACACTCTTCTATGTTTCTCTGAATTTGCTCCTCAGTTTTCCCAGCAAAATACATCTCTGTTGCAATAGGACCTGGTGCAACGCAATTTGCAGTGATCCCGGTTCCTTTGAGCTCTTTCGCTAGTATCTTTACAATCGCCTCTACTGCTGCTTTCGAAGCTGCATATGCCCCGAATCCTGGCCTCAATGCACCCACCTGAGATGATGATAACACTATTATTCGCCCTCCACCACCTCGTTTCAGCCGATTTGCTGCCTCTTTGCAGCATAAGAATGCACCTTTAGTGTTGACACTGAAGATGAGAGCATTATTAGAGTTAGAAAAGGAATAAAATATGAAGTTGCATTATGACAACAACAATGAAGAAATTAAACCAATTTTTTAGGCCGCTGTAAAAAAAGTAAATGGAACTCTATGTTGGATTAGATATAATTAGACAACCAACTTTTTTATATGTCACTAGAGGTGTAACGGAGTCGAGTCAACTCATGAGCTATTCGGGATCGACCCGAAAAATACTAGAAATCGATTCGATTAATATCTAGTAGAGCTCGAGTTCATGCTACTCGAGTTAACTATCAAGTCAAGTTCGAGGATCAAAATACTCGGCTCAATTAGCTCGCGAGCCTGATCAAACTTTAAATAATTTACCTTTTTACCCTTTTATAATTATAAATAATTACAATAATACATTTAACTTTATATTTAATATATTTTTTAAATAATTATACAGCTAACTGAGTCAAGTCAAACTCGAGTCTCAATTACTCTACCGAATTTAAGCTCGAGCTCCTAAAATGGAACTCGATCAAGTTCGAGTCGAGTTTCGAACTTTAGATTTTAGGGATGAGTCGAACTCGAACTTGATAGTGTTTTGAGTCGACTGGATTACACTCCTAGTCACTACATTCAATACCTTTCTAATTCGCCCTGACTAAACCATTGAAACCACTCTACTTTGCGCTAATAATCAAAATGCAAAGAATCACCATTTGAGATGATGATTTCTTTTACAAAACGGATTCTAATCAATCTTCCTAAGATAAATATACAAGATCGAACACACAAGATTACACAATCAATCCTAAAACAGTATTATAAAAGAAAAAGATTCAAACTTTCAACTAATCACAGTCAAGCACAAACCTCACTTACATGGAATACCAATCACTAGTTAAATAAATAAACAAAAGGAGAAAACTTAGCATGAAATTAAGTTTATTTTAGCCTTCCCATTTTCTTACTTCCATAACTTGCTTCCACAATTGGTTAATTATGGACTAAATATAAGAACTAGGTTTCATAATTCAAATTGCATAATTTTTCTTTTATAATTGGGAATGGAGAGCGCGGAATTGAACCCACGACCTTGGCAGAATGATGCCTAATGCTTATAAGCTACAACTCGTTGTTAATCAATCAAATTACCTAAAATTATTAATCAATCAACCACCAAAACAATTTCAGAAACTTAACTTCCAATTCCAAGACTACCCATTAATCCAACATGAAATCATACACTAAAACGAACAAATAAACATAGAACATTAACTAATCCGAACAAATTACCTGAAAGTATAATCAAAATCCTCCACAGAAGTGTCAGCGACAGAAGGATACTCAGAGTTCAAAACACCAGCAGAGTTAACAAAGATATGAACAGGACCCCCAAAAACTCTTTCAGCCTCATCAAATAAAAACTTGACATGGATTGGATCAGAGACATTAGCCTGAACAGAAATGGCTCTTGGGTTAGAAGAATCATAATCAGAACCATAATAAAAATTATTAATTTCTTGAGCCACAAGATTAGCTTGATCCTGGTTTGAAGTGTAGTTTATAACAAGCTTAGCTCCCAGTGAAGCTAAATGGAGAGCTATGTCTTTGCCGATGCCTCTGGATGAGCCGGTGACTATTGCTACACGATCTTGAAGTGGGTTTTGTGGTGGCTTTGTAATTGATGTTGCCATTGGTGAATTTAATTTGTGGATTTTTGAAGATTGTTTTTGATTATTTTAGAGTAAAAATTTAAAAGGTTTGATTTTTTATATTGTTTTTGGGATAAGAAATTAGAAAGGAAAGAAATAAACAAACGAAAAATGTTTTTAATTCAAGATAAGTTTTTAATAATAAAAAAGGAAAAAGAATATCTATTATGTCACCATATATAATAAGATAATAGGAAATTATTGAATTAAAAAAATTAGTTTTTAATTATAATTCAAGGAAGTTCAATCCCCTAAATTTTGAGATAAAAAAGAGTGAAATAAAATTCTTAAATTGTTTGTTAGAATAATCTTACACTAATTTATTTTCAAGTAAAAGAAGAATTTAAATTTATAAATTTAATAAATTTTTTATTACAAACCTATCCTACTTAAAAACAATTACAAAAATATTAAATCAAAACTTAATTTAGAAATTAATCCAAAAATACGTTTAGATAAATATTCTATTTCAAAAAATCTACTAAAAATCATTGCTAGAGTCTGACGGTATCTTATTGATTTGGCTTCTTACCTTATCTAGTATCAATGATTGAAAAAAGAAATTATGGCGTTAAATTTATGGATAGTTCATTTGTCAAGTAGTACAATTTTTATGGATTGGATACATTAAAAAAGATGATGATCATAGATAAAGGTATTAAAATAGATGATTGCTCAGGTCAGATAATCAAGAAAACACAACATTTTATACAATAAATCCACCATTAGCCCTAATTACTTGACCATTAATCCATTCCCCTGCATCACTAGCCAAGAATCCAACAATTTCACTTATATCTTTAGGCTGACCAAGTCGGCCTAAAGGACCCGAATCAGCTATTCTCTTGACCATTTCTTCAGTTTTACCTGCAAAAAACAGCTCTGTAGCCACTGGTCCTGGAGCAACACAGTTAGCAGTTATTCCTGTTCCCTTTAGCTCCTTGGCTAGTATCTTCGTCATCGTCTCCACGGCCGCCTTGGAGGCGGCATAAGCAGCATATCCTGGAAAATTAGCTCCAACCACAGATGTTGATATGTTGATGATTCTCCCACCACCTCCATTGATCAGCCTATTCGCCGCCTCGCGACAGCACAAAAATGCTCCTTTAGTGTTGACATTAAAAGCCGTATCCCAGTCGTCCACTGTTGTATTGGCTAAAGTTGGATATTTTGGATCCATAACTCCAGCACAATTTACAAGGATATGAATTTTTGAGCTGAATTCTTGCTCGGCTTTGTCGAAGAGTTGTTTGACTTGTTCCGGGTCTGAAACGTCGGCTCTGATCGCAACTGCTACGGGATGAGAAGATGGTGATAAGGTATTGAGCTCTGATGCAATGAGATCAGCTTGTGTAGAGCTTGAAGCATAATTGAGAACTACTTTTGCACCAAGAGAGCGAAGGTGGGCCGATATGGCACGGCCAATGCCACGTGAAGCGCCGGTTACTATGGCTACCCGACCTATGAGTGAACCGGAAGAGGAGGCTGCCTCCTTTGTAAGTTCACCTGCCATGATAAAGATTTGAGTAAGTTTGGAGACAGCAATTTAATGTCTTGAACTATTTATAGCTAAACTAAAGATTGTAAGAGAAAATGTTCAAATCTGGATCATGGGGTTCAATTAAAAAATAACTCAATAGTGGTTGAAATTTCTGACATCATGCATTATTCAATCACTAGACTGTCAGAATTCCAATGCTGCCCTTTAATATATATTGAAAGCCAAGTCAACAGCCGATCATGATGCTAGATCATATTGTTATTTATAGCCTACTTTTTGGAAGATCAGAAATGTAAAATTGCGTCAATGCTTACGCAGAACAAAAATATTTATATTTTTTTTTTGTCAAAGATTGAACTTCACGTAATATTTACATTTTAAAAAATATGAGACAGACTAATGAGCATATAAAAAATATTTAAAGTGTGCTCATATGCAAGGTGATGAGACTAAACTGAATCAAATCTTAATTCAGTAATGAACAATTCTGTAAGAAGTGTCACAAGACAATTAAGGAATATTTAAACATCAGAGATGTACTTACCTGTAATAACTAAGGAACCTTCCTCTTCTGCTTCTATTGTACCAAGATTTTCTTCTCCAAAATCTCTCACATAAATATCCCCTCTGCCACCTTCCATATTTGGGCCCTTTAATGCTGCTCCTGTAGAGCTAACAGTCCCGCAATTTGTGCCATTAACACCGTCGCTTTCCTTAGCCTGATTATTCCTGCCAAATCCATCCATAACCACCGGAGATGTCCTGACTGTTGGCCCTTCCTGTTCCTCCGTTGCCGGAGCTTCATTTCTTAGCCATCTTTCACCTATTTGAGTCTGAAATTTCCTCGGGACTGCTTTCAACCAAATTCCATATGGTCTGACGTGATCCTCGTGCCCTTCCTCATAACGTTTCTCACAGAACTTGTCCATGTGACCCAATTTACCGCACAAAAAGCAGAAAATGGGTAGTCGTTCATATTTAAAATCAACCCACATCCAATCCCCTCCCTGCTGTTTAAGTTTCATTCCTTGTTTAAGAGGCTTACGAACATCTATAGTGACCCGAATTCGACAAAATGATCTCCAGACTCCTGTGAAGTTGTTCGGGTCTAACAAAACAAAACTGCCAATGTAGTTACCTATAGTACAAACAATTGCCTCGGACATAAAGTCCATGGGAAGGTTATGTATTTGAATCCAGAATTCCGTCGTATGAATAGCAATGTTTGTAGGTGAATCATACGGACCAAACCTCTTAAGCACCAATAAATTATTCTCAAAGGACCACGGGCCATTTTCCTCTACTCTTCTAATGTCAATCTCATGAAAAAATTGGAACACAAACATTTGTTCTCGAAATTCAGGAAGCTTTTGAACAAACATACCACTATTGGGTCTCCATATTGAAGCTAGGGTGTTTTTCAAAGCATTAAAGTTTATAAGTTTATCCGTAAATAACCTTCCAACAAGAAACCATTTGGGATCAATGAACTGATTATCTGGAACATAGTCACTTAAATCCAGCCCTCCATCCTCCTCCTCTTCTAAGGATACCATTGCCCAAGTCTTTGTTATGGACTCAGGACAATAACTGCTTCTGCATACTAGGGTTGCACTGCCCACCAAACAGGAAACTTGAATAGACACCCGTTTGAGCCACAATACAATAACAACTACGAACTAGGTTAGCTAGGTTTTCACGTTGAGAATAAAACAATAGAAAAGGAAAAACTTTTTACATAAGAAATTTAGAAAAAGAAACTCCTTTTATTGGTGCCTCTTCTTTTATATATGATTATAATTAAATGCCCTTGTCTAAGTTGTCTTGCCATTTAAAATTGTGATAGGAAAATACTATCTATTTCCATGCCTAAATGTTTCACAATCTATAAAGTCTCGATGTATTTACAATTTAAGGAGTAAAAGTATAATCTACATATAAAATATACTATGTCATGGTCTTTCAATTTGGTTCACCTCTATAAATAATTATGAAAATACACATGGTTTGCAGCCTAAATATGAGAGACTAACAAATATACTAGAAATTTATTTAAAATGGGCTCATATGCAGGACAAGAAGAATAAAAACAACTCAAATCTTAATTCCGTATTGAACATTAATAAAGTGAGTATTTGAGAGTGATGAATTGGCTACCGAGAACATAGATAAACAAAAATGTGCTATAAAATAGAACTTTCACAAGGCAATAAAGAATTTGTAAGCATTAGAGACGAGATTACCTGTAATAACTACAGGAACAAACACCACTCATAAATGCATGAAACAGCAGACGTATTGAAGATGACTGGCTGTGTACAACAAACAACACAAAGCAGGAGTTATCAAGAAGAAACTTACCTTAATTTGAAAACTGTCCTGATCAATGTAGTCTACAAAATAAGGATATTACCATACACTGCTTAACTTTTCCTCTTTTAGGCTTTTAAACTGAGCTACAAGATGGTGCAGATTCCGTTGGAATCTTGGTATAGTTCAGAAGATCCCTGTGAAACCCCTAGTTTCCAACAATAATCTTGCCATTTTGCTTACCAATAATCTTTGCAAGAACAATTACCACCCTCAAAATGGTGAAAGCGGTATGCATCTCGCACCACTATTATTCGGTTTGAAATCTTTGATATAAACTTAATCCATGTATGGCAATCATTACAGACACGGAGATTCTTTATTACACGTATAGGAATGGGGTTAGTCAAACTGAGGAGTCCAAATGAAATAGCCAGTTTCTCACTGTGAATATATACAGTCGGGTCCTTCTGCTCCTGCTCATCATTCAATAGACTATATCGATCTTGTACATAACCAATTTCTTCTGCCCGTTTATTTAGATCAGCCAAGAATTCATAAATTTTTTCTGCTAGTGGATGCAGCCTATCACCAACAAAAAATGCATGAACAGAGTTCTTAACCTCAATCCAGCTACGGCCAGGTTCTTTTTTCACTCCCCTGTCTTTCATCATTTGCCTGGTCTGATCCCTACAATCCCATTTCCCAGCTATTGCATACATATTTGATAGGAGAACATAAGATGCTGAATCTTCAGGTTCCACTTCCAGCAGATGACGAGCAGCAATCTCTCCAACTTCAGTGTTCTTATGAATTGCACAAGCACTTAAAAGGGTCCTCCATATCATTGCATCCGGTTCAATTGGCATCTTGTCAATAAAAGCTCTTGCTTGGCTCAACCGACCAGCACGACACAAAAGATCCACAACACATGCATAATGCTCTGGCTTAGGAACCAAGCCATGCTCTTTGCTCATTGACTCAAAGTAGTCAAGCCCTTCATTTACCAAACCGACATGGCTACAAGCTGATATAACTCCCACAAAAGTGACATGATTTGGCTTCACACCAACTTGTTTCATTCTCTCAAAAAGACTTACAGCTTCAATACCATATCCATGTTGGGAATAACCTGTGATCATAGCATTCCAAGATATATCATTTTTCCCAGGCGTCTCAGAAAACGCAGTTCTGGCATCGTCAATGCAACCACACTTTGCATATAATGTGATTAATGCATTAGAAACTTCAACTTCTGAATGAAACCCAGTTTTGATAATCATGGTATGGATTTGTTTCCCCTGTTTTATATTTGCCATATTGGCAGCAGCACTAACTGCTGAACCAAATGTGAAAAAACTAGCTTCTACACTACCTCTTGTCACTTGACCAAAGATCTTCAGTGCTTCCTCATAGTATCCACTTTGCGCAAATCCAGATATCAATGCATTCCACGATATACTATCTTTAGCGTCAATTTTTTCAAATGCCAAGTATGCTTCTTCAATTCTACCACATCTAGCATAAAGACTAACAAGTGCATTACCGATTGAAAGATCTTCTGAATAACCAGATAGATATGATTGAGCATGAATTTGTCGTCCTTGGTTTAGTGCTCGAATACCAGCGCATGCACTGATAGCACTCGAAAAGCCTATATTATCTGATTGAATTCTGCGGCTAAGCATTTCTTCATAAAGTTTAAGAGCCTCATTGAATAAATCATGCTGTGTGTACCCTGCTATCATAGCTGTCCATGAAACAACATCTTCCTCGGAGAGTCTTCTAAGAATTCCTCGAGCGATATCTAGTTTTCCAAGCTTAGCATACATGTCTATAAGTACACTACACACATACAAATTAAACTGAAACCCAGTCTTTATTACCTGGGAGTGGATTTGTTCCCCTAGATCAAGAGCTTGAAAACAAGTGCAAGTTCTCAAAATACTTGGGTAGGTAAATTCATTAGGTAATAAGCCTTCAATCTGCATTTGTCTAAATATTTGAAATGACTTGCTTAAATCGTCCAACTGCCCATATGCCACAAGCATCACATTCCATAAAACCACATTTTCTGTTTTTGTGGTGTGAAAAAATCTATGAGCGGTGTTTATATCAGAGCATTTAACATAAAGATCAAGCAGAGAACCTTCAATTATAATATCAGGAGACATCCCTGCCTTTACAACATATGAATGTAGTTGTTCCCCCTTAGAGAGAGACTTATTTGATGCACAAGCACTCAAGAGACTTGCGACCGTAACACAATCTGGTTTTAGGAGATCAAGCTGCATTTTCTTGAATAATTCCAGAGCCCGATCACTATATCCTTGCTGAGCAAGGCCAGAGATTAACGAGTTATATGAAACTCCATCCTTACATTGTATTTTGCGGAAAACTTGTTCAGCAGATACAAAGTCCCCTGAGCGGGAATACATTGTGACTAGAGCATTGCACACGTATGTCTCCAGAAAAAACCCAAACTTGAAAACGAGTGCATGAAGCTGCTCCGCAATATCAAATAACTCTACTTTCTTGCACGCACTTAGAACGCTTGAAAACACATATGGAGTAGCGTGTATTCCTGACATATGCACTTCATAGAATAGGCGGACAGCTTCTATTCCATATCCATTCTGCGAATAACCAGAGATCATAGCCACCAAAGAAACATTATCCTTAACACTTAAATCATCAAAAATCTTTCTAGCAGAATGTGTTAACCCATTTTTGGCATACAAATCGACCAAAGGATTACATGCAACGGGACTAGTTTCAAACCCGTGATAGATAATGCTAGCATGTACATGCTCAACATAGCGAAAACCAACATGGCCGCTTCCACAAGCCTTTAAAACACTGGCAAAGGTGACTACACTAGGGTTTACATTTCCCTTTACCATTCGAAAAAACAGAGAAAACACTAGATAGCTCATTTTCTTTGCAACAAAAGCAGAAAATACCTTATTCCAAATTATTACATTTCTGCTAGACATTTCATCGAAAACCTTATCTACACTAACTAAATCATCTACTGCAAGATAAAAATCAATGAGCTTATCACCTAAAACAGTTTCGCTATGGAAACCCGTCTTCAGAATCTTCGCGTGGGTCTTTTTACAATCTAAAAAGGACTCAGAATTCGAACATGAATCAAGAATCGATAGATATGTTTGAGAATTCGCTCGAATTCTACGCTCATCCATTAGATGTAAAGAATCAATTCCTCTCAGATTATCTTCATTTTTCAAGTCAGAAATTTCATCCAATGCATTACAAGCTACTCTCTGTCCACTCAAATTCCTGTTAAAACACTGCCAAAAGAAAAGAAAAAATCACTTCAGTTAAGCAAGAAGAAAAGGAAATGAGAAAAATAATTCAACTCAATGTGTAAATAAACATTAAAGATGAAATTTTGAAATATGGGTTATGATTATGTAGATAAATTTGAACTGGGTTTTTACCCGTTGAGTATTTTGAGTGCGTTTTAGAGTGAATGAAACTTTGAAATTGCGCGGGAAGTTAAAAAGGAAGGATCTTGAGATTGAGCTGCGAAGAGACATGGATTTCAAAGGACAAATTCTAAACCATCTTACAAACGGTTTAATTTTTATAAAATTTGGTAATGAAATGTATGAATATAATTGTATATTTTTTTTTATTTAGTATAGCATCTCTAATTATTAACACAATTATTATACACGCAATTTAAAATTAATTTTAGTTGTAAATATATAACGGTTAATATTGTCAAAAAAAATATAACGGTGAATTATTATTATTTCCATAAAATTTATCTGAAATACTTTTGTTTTCATAAATTTTTTAAAATATTATTTTTCTTTTCATATTTGAGTTTTGTTTAATTAAAACCTCTCTTACAATAAAACTTCAATTAACTTAAAAATGAGGAATTACTTTAATTTTCAAGTTTGGATGCTTTTGGTCGTGTTTTTATTCAATTCTTTCTTCAAACTCTTTTGTTTTTACTTGGGGATCAAACTCAAGCACAATTATAAAATAAATTGAAAACAATAAAATTAACTAAAATCGCTTTGTGAAAAGAGTTTATTTTCATCTGTTAATTAAAGAAAATACATAAACAAAAGTATTATTAGAGTGTTTACAGTCTTTTCCTATTTAATGCAACCAAGTCCAAACTTTTTTTTTTTGGTAAGCCCATCCGGTTTCCAAGGCTTCGCCCTGACTAATCCGGATCTGACCCGCGTCGCGCACCTGGCATGGTGGGTGAGTCTACCAGCGGGAATTTTTTGCATTCACAAGGACTCGAACCCGAGACCTTGTTTAAGCGATATCAAGCCGCAACCAAATCCAAACTTTGAGTGCAAAACAAGTATTAAATCCTAATCTAATCTAGCACTAAAAATAATTTTGTGATAAATACAAATATACAAATAAAATCAATAAAAATTAACTGAGTAGTAATATCTTTTTCCAGTTCCGATTAGGATTCGGACTTCCTTATTGAAAACACAAGTGTTCCAGTTTAAGGTTTGCGTGTCTATAAATTAGACTTGACCTAAACCCTCAAACCCCATTACTACCTTTCAAACGAAACTTCAACACCAAACTAAACCCTAAAACTCCATTAAAACCTTTCAAACCAAAACTTATCAGCGTATACCCAATGACGAGTAACGTAAGCTTGATCTTGAACATCCACGACGATCATCACGTGGAAACCACAGTTCCAACGTTGGATATTGAGTTCCACATTCTATTCAGATACCAACTCTTGTGTCCGTCGGACATATCCGACGACGACATGATCATTGTGGACGATGTTACACTCCCAGAACAGCGAAGCTCGCTCAAGATTCCTCTGGTTTTTCTTGAGACGTTGAGTTTGAAGCATGCTCTTGAGACGTTGAATCTTGAATCGGGTGTTGTTGATTATCTGACGGAGAAGCTTGCGGAGGCTGTCGATTCGCGGTGGCGGCTGCATGGGGTGGGTGAAGGGTTTGCGTTACTGGTGGAGCTGGGTGTTTTGAAGACTGATTGTTTGAGTCAAGAAGAGACCGACAGGATTTATGAGTTGATAAGCAAGGAATTTGATCTGAAAGATATGGCTGATGAGGGTTCTTGATCTTGTTTTTTATTTCGTTTGTGTAATTAGGTGTAAATGTTCTAATTTTGTTGTTTTGTCTCCTTAATCATGTTTTGGTAATGGGATTAGAAGTGCTTAATTATATCTGTTTTTAGTTTATCTAAGAATGTTAATCTATTAACAAAAAAAAATGTTATTCTATTTCTAACAAATAATAATCATGTAAATTCACTTATTAAAATATACTATCATCAAGTCACTTACTCATAACAAAACTTTATCAATTCACTGTAATTTTGGACTGAGCTATTTTAAAGGATCAAAATACACAAATCAAAAGTATCATCAAGTGCTTACATTTTTTTAAAAAAGTTCTCATCCTTAATTCTCTCATTTAATTTTCCACACAAGGGACAAAGTTGAAATCCGAGTAAGATTATAAAACTGCAGCTTACTCTAATCAAAGTAAGATTATTCTGATAACATTTTTATGAGGTTTAAATGTATATAAAAATGCTACTAGTATATTAATACATTTTAAAAAAAAAAGTTAAATAACCGATCTGGCTAATTGATATAGTCCAGGAACTAATTTAGTATACTTTATAGAATTCAAGCACCTACTGTACTTATTCCAAAAGAATAGGCCCCCTCGCCAACGGTCAAAATCCCCTTAACTGTCAGTTCGCCCAATTAAGGAAATTTCCCCCAAAAAAACATCACAATATTTCCAAACCTAAGCGACATCGTTTTAGTCCTTCTTCTACCTTCGGCACACAAAACGACCTCACATTGAAACCCTAGAACGAAAAAAATCCAAAAAATTAATCGCAATAATGGCAATTGCACGAACCGGAGTCTACGTCGACGATTACCTAGAGTGTAATTTCATCAATTTCATTTCAATTGCATTATTTGTTCCCTTTTTCAATTTTTTTTGGAGTTTTAATAGATTGCAAATTTCCTTTATTTGAAATTTTGAACAGATGCAAGTACATTACCAGCTGAGCTTCAAAGACTTCTCAACACTATCAGAGAACTGGATGAACGGTCCCATTGTAATTTCCTCAGTGTCTTAGGGTTTCAGAGTTTTCACACTTTATGCATTGCCAATTTTTGTTTTTTTGAAAAAAAAAAAATTGGTGACTATCGATAACAATTTATGCGTTTTGATAATCTTGGCTATGTCTAATTGTGCATTTTCTATTTTTGAATATGTTCTGTTGTGTGGATCGAAGCGATGATAAACCAAAGTAGGCAGCAAACTAAGTATTGTTTAGGATTGGCACAAAGCTCGAAGAAGGGGAATGGTAGTAATTATCATTATAATGGTATAAACGAAGAGGATGATGCTATAGAGAGAATGAAGAAAGATATTGAGACTAATCAAGATAGTGCATTGAGTTTGTGTACCGAGAAGGTTCTGTTGGCGCGGCAATCACATGACCTTGTAAGCATCTTCTGTACTAATTAGTGCGTGTAATTAGTTTGTATAATTATATTTCAAGATTCAGTTTGAACTTCTCTGACCTTGCGGAGCTTGTTGTATGCAATACTATACTATGGTTGGAATAAGTATTTTAGTCATATTCTTTTCATTTAGACATGATGCATTCGATAGTAATGCATTATTTTTTTATTGATTGGGCTATAATTAATTTGAGGAATGTAGCCTAGGGTTTAGAGATAAACTGATGCATTACATGTTGTATCTGTAAGTAGATGACAGAGTAGCATATTATTTTTGAGGTCTTTTGCCAAATTATAGATTTTATGCAGCAGTATTCTTAATAGAAATCTCTGCCACATGATTAGAGCATCTGGTTATATTGAGATATGTAGTTTGCATTGATCTGTGGTATCTGATTAGGTCAATATCAACTATTTTAGCCATTTACTATAATGTAAAGCTTTTGTAAGTTACTCTTATGACATCATGTTTTCCTATTTTATGAGATTGAGATTCTCGATAGTGGGTTATAGGATCACAAGGTTTTCACTGATAGGGGCAAAGGCCATATATTTTTAGAAAAGATTGAATAATAGTTCTGCTAAGGTCTAAACTTTTTATGTTAGCATGGGAACTCAAAATTCCTTGGCGAAGCAGGCAAATTATTTCTGATCACTATAGTAAGTGGTTAATGCACCATCTTCATGAAAAGATTAGCAGCTCTTCTTTCCTTAATATGGAGGAGTATCATTCCAAGGCTTCACTTACTAAATTTTCACTTCTGGGTGCCTAAACTAGCATAGCTAAATTTTATAAGTTCATCCTTAGTTGATGACAGATAGCATAGCAGTCATTTCTGCTTTTAAATCCAGACTTCTTATAAGCGTCTTACATGGCCACTGAAACTTGGGTTCTTTTCTGTTCCTACTTTGGCTGTTGCAGTGTACTGCATGATGTCTTCTTATTGCGTATATACTGTTTACTCCAAAAGTCTTATAGCAACATATATACACTACTTGCTAGCGAATTTACAAGCCTAATAGAGTACTCTTGACTTTCAGAGTTATTCTAGACAGTGTCATTTTTTGCTCACCTTTCTTCTTGTTTGTTAGTATTCATAAGCCAACTTCAAATGGTTCATCATTTGGTTTCACTTTTTTCATTGCTATTTTCAGCTGAATACGTTCTTTATACATATCCTATGTGGTCTAACTAACTCCTATGCTTCTATAAGACCTAAGAGAATGTAGTAGACTAATAGTAGTACTATCCATCATTAGTAAAAGACAACCCATCAATGTTATGTTATCTAAAACAGCTATGTATGTTCAGTTTAACCTACAGCTTAAGTAGTTTGGGCGTTCATAAACCTCCTGCAGCTTAATTTGTCTTCTTTATTTTAATTGCAGATAGACAGCCATATAAAACGTCTGGATGAGGATCTAAATTACTTTTCAGAAGACTTGAAGCTTGGTATGTTGGATGCATGGAGATTTTTTAATTTTATGGTCACTTCTTGGAACTCTAAATCCTGGAACAGGCCCATACTTAGTGAGCTTATTGATGCTTAAGCTTCAAATAAGTCCCGTTCCAATTTAAAAGTAGCAAAATAGAAAACTGATTAATCTGTTTAATTCACATACATTTTGTCAGTATGATCTGCTATATGAAGCGACAATATTTGATTTTTCCTTAACTTAGTTGTTCAATAGTAGGTAAAATGTTCAATTTCTCATTGTCTTTATGTTTTTGTAATCTGCAGAAATTAATTGTTCAAGCGGCTTAATTAATTTCTCATGTTCAATTGCTAATAACGTTTATGTTTTACTTCCTTTGTCTGAATAGAGGGCAAAATATCACCAGATGAGCCAGCAATTCTTCCCCCGCAACCCATAATAGTCCCTAAGCTAGAAAAGCGTAAATCCTTTTATGGAACACCTCAATCAAAAAGGATTGAGTACAGGGAGAGGGAGTGGGATCGAGAACGTGACAAAGATTTTGAGCTCATGCCTCCTCCTGGAAGTAAGAAGGATTTCTCTATCCCTGCTGATGTAGATCAGCCCATTGATCCAAATGAACCTACATACTGCGTTTGCCATCAGGTTCTGTTATTTATGCTATTATTGCAGTTTCAGAGTTAATGCTACTGAACAGTTCTTGTGCAAGTAATTCAGTTACCATAAACATTCTGGTAAATTACTAACTACCACTTTATTTATTGTAATTGTTTTAGGTGTCCTTTGGAGATATGATTGCCTGTGATAATGAAAATGTGAGTATCTTTTACTTCTCCTAAAACTCGGTGAAGTTTTTTGCTTGAGCATCTTAGAAGTTTTTTACTTAATAAGCCTGTTCTAGTTTGTACTGTAAATTTGAATGTTTGTAGAAGATTTTAGATAATTTTAATGGTAGGGATGATCTGAAATCTGAATGCTACAACTCAATGCAACGTGTATGGATGCTAGTTTCAGTCTTGGAATTATGATTAGGTCTAGCCTTTAAATCTAATATCAAGATGTAGTTTTTGTTCATTATATGCGTTACCTATTTTGCGTGCATTTTGGGTTAACGCACCGATTGTCCATTACAGTGCCAAGGAGGCGAATGGTTCCATTATGCATGTGTTGGTCTGACCCCAGAGACAAGATTCAAGGGAAAATGGTATTGTCCAACTTGCAGACTGCAGCCACAATCTCAATGATATTTATGTGCATGTATGTATTTCATAATTTCTGTTATTGTCCAAAGTTGCTCCATCGCGTTGGCTCTAAATTGTTATGATCGATCTAGTAGAGCCAAATTTTGTTTTCCTTGGTCTATACTCTTCGATTTTAGTTCACCCGAGCATCTTTATCTGAACTTTTAGCAAAATGGCATTGCTTTTTTCAGGATAACTTATCTATTTTTAACACCCTATAGGTGTGTGAAGTGTGTAGTTGTGGAAACAAAGATGTATATAATGGTAAGTTCCATTTATTCCATTTTGCTACTAATATCTTCTAGATGTTTCGATCTTGGCACATTATTTTAAATTTTTGGATAAAACGATAGCTTTATCACTTTATCTTTATGTAATTGGACCATCATTTCATCTTCTTGACAAGCAACTTGTTCTAATCCATATATCTCGTGTGAAAACATTAGAAAATTATTATCTTCATATTGTGTTTTTTTAGCATGGACTTAACTTTCAATTCACCTTTAGTTTTATGTCAGCCCGGACTTAATCTTTGTGTAGCCCCGAATTCAATATAAACCTATTTCTATTTTTAAATTTTTTATGTCTATTTATAAAAATTTGATCCCAGTCGGGACTGCAACCTACCCTAATTTAAGGATAGTTCCACCCTTGCTCATCCTTGTTATTTTGCAAAATTGTCGGATCTCATAATAAATGAATTAGATAGATAAAACTAGGGATGTAATCGAACTAATGCAACATGTGAGTTAGTTGAGTTTGAATTAAATTTTTATCTGAAATCAGTTTGATGTCAATTGAATCGAACTAGATTTAAGCTATTCAGATTAATTATCAAATCAAATTGATTAGTCAAATATTTCGACTTAAGCGGATTGATTATACGGTAGCTAAAACTGCTGAAATTTATGCCTGAAAAAATTGGAGTTTATTTCAATTTCATGAGATGTTTCTATGGTATTTGAAATCAAAAGTGAGCGGGAACTGCTAAAATTCTTTTCCTTTTGATGCCAATAATATTAAGAGTTAAGACAAGTTATTACTGAAATGACGAAACTGTCCTTGAGTTGTTTATGTTTATTGAAATTTGAAAGTGAAAACCTCGTGAAATACTAACGGCACGCAACTCAATGATTTGTTTTGTCCGATTCACAAATGGCACTGAGCTTGACCAAAGTACCCTCTATCTATTAAACAAACATGTAAGAGGAGGGACATTAGCCACTTCATTTTAATTATATTAAATATCCAAAATTATATGGATAAATTTCATTAATTATTGATTGAAATTTACAAGAGTTACACAAATAAATAAAATAAATGATCAACAATGTAAACATGGTTTAGGATGCATTTATACAATCAAAATACAACATTTATTGGTTCAAGTAGTAAGATTTTTTATTTCTTGATTTGAATTTTAAAAATTGTGATTTATCACATTCAACTCCAAATTAATTGACTTCAACTCCATATTGACACTAAAAGTTTTTCTCAAAATCCAACTGCATTTTTAGTATCATATTTACTAGTTTATTATTTCTAGCTATATAAAAAATTTATTTTGTTATATAAAAATTTATTTTCTTATATAACAACAATACATATTACGAATTTAATAAGAAGAAATTTTAGTTTAAAATGATAAATTATAAAATTTGAACTAAACTATATATAATTTTAGATAATAATTTCTTAAAAATAAATTGGTGCTATTAATGAATTACATTTCTTCATTTATATATAATGTTTAAAAAATTTAATAGTTGAGCCAATTTTTTTATTGTATTATTTATTTTTTAAAATAATTATACTTGATCTTCATAATATATGAAGTGCATCAGTGTTTTTAAATGTACGAAAATAATTAATACTATATTCTATAAATAAGAATTGTATTCGATAAAAGACATTATTCTCAGTTGATTTTGTATTGCAAGACAAAAAATAAAGGTTAAAATTGTCCGAACAGACTTAAATGTAGTTGGAGCCTAATAGAGAAAGGACAGCGGCGGAATTTCAAATAAAGATTTGAAATACAAAGCAATTTTGTTTCCCTCTCCACAAAAATACAAAACATAGAAACAAAATCCAGAAAAGGAAAAAAATATCCTTAAGACAGCACTTCAAAAAAGTAGGGATTTTTGTATTTATGAAAAATTTGTTCTTTTGAATACTGAAATCAAGTACCCAATTCAAAACCCTAAACAACCCACCACTCCAATTCTTATACACATTCAGAAAGATTGTATCTTTATGTGTTTTCAGTTTCTTGAACTCAAGATTTGACCATTTTTGGATTCTGCTAGTCAGGAATAGCAAAAGAGATACATTTAGCTTTAAAAATGTGAGTTTTTTTTTTTATGTTTCTTCACAAATTTTAATTACTTGTGTATAGTTATTGGTTATTTAGGTATATAGGAATGGGAATTTGTTATGCATATAAGAAAAATTAAGATTTTTGTTCACATAAAGCAACACTTTTTTTATAGAAAAAATTGTTAAATTTATGAACTTTAATTCTAAATCTAGTTTTTCATTTTTATTGCAGATATAAAGTTGTTTACATTTATTTGTTAAATTTATGAATTATTAAATTGAAATGTTATTTGCATTTTGTTGCAGTTATAAGGTTTAGGATTTAGAATTAACATATACTTGTGTTAATTGTAATAGTTTCAATTGAAGTATGCATCTTTAATTTAGTAAGTCATACATAAAGACAGCATATTTTGTAAATATGGCATTAATAATCGGTATGTGAAGACTGTATTTGCTGATCATCTCGGTAAATTGTTTCAAATGATTGTTTTCAGGTCAAAAGTGAGTAGAAATCTCAGCCCAATTTTGCGGAGAGAATTGGCGAATCTTGATAAAGACGCTGAAAGTCGTAGATCAGCAATGCAGGCTTTGAAATCGTATGTGAAGGACTTGGATTCTAAGGCTATACCGATCTTTCTTGCTCAAGTTTCTGAAACCAAAGAAACCGGTTCTTTGTCCGGAGAATACACCATTTCGCTGTATGAAGTTCTTGCCCGTGTCCATGGAGTTAAAATCGTTGCTCAGTTAGATAGCATCATGGCTACTGTTATCAAGACCTTAGAGTCAAGTGGAGGTTCTTTTCCACTGCAACAAGCATGTTCAAAAGTAGTGCCAGCAATTGCAAGATATGGAATTGACCCTACAAGCCCTGAGGACAAGAAGAGGCAGATAATTCACTCTCTCTGTAAGCCTCTTTCAGAAGTTCTCTTTGGCTCACAGGAAAGCCTTGCGTCTGGGGCTGCCCTTTGCTTAAAGGCACTTGTGGACTCGGATAATTGGCGATTTGCTTCAGATGAGATGGTGAATAGGGTTTGTCAGAATGTAACTGTTGCTTTAGAGAATAAGTCCACGCAGACTAATTCACACATGGGCTTGGTAATGGCTTTGGCCAAGCATAATGCTTTAATAGTTGAAGCATATGCAAGATTGTTGATACAATCTGGATTACGCATTTTGAATGCTGATGCTGCAGAGGGTAACTCTCAAAAACGTTTGTCTGCCATTCACATGATTAATTTTTTAATGAAATGTTTAGATCCTAGAAGCATAGTTTCCGAGGTTGACCGGATAATTGAGGAAATGGAGAAGTGCCAATCAAATCAGATGGCTTATGTGAGTGGGGCTGCTTTTGAGGCTTTGCAAACTGCTAAGAAAATTTCAACTGATGAAGGATCAAAATATGAAAAGAGTCCGGTTTCAGCTACTGGATCAAACTTTGGTAGAAGAGAAAATAGAGGAAGGGGAGTTTTATCTAGTTCTGGAAGTTCTTCTCGAACAATTTCTCCTGAATCGCAGACACTTGATTCCTTTATTGAATATGACTCTTTGGCCGAGTCACCTATTTCAAGTACTCAGATTTCTCCAAGTATGGAGTATGACCGAAGGAGTGTGAATCGAAAACTATGGAGTTACGAGAATGGAGGGGTGGACGTTTCTCTCAGAGATGGTTTATTTTCAGAATTGGCTAACGGAAGTCCCATCCATGATGCATTTTCTGGAGATTCTGGACATCATGAACTTAGCAAGAATAGTGGAGACTTTTCAGGGTTCTTACCCCGAACTCCAAGAAATGGACTCAGAAGTGCCACTCCCAGTCCTCAGGTAAATGCACTGACAGTCTGACATGTTTTCAATTGCATAAATGGAGAAGTGTCAAAAGTTTAACATCTTAATCACCTTATGCATTAGGTTTGGCTAAAAATGGTTGCCAATTTTTAGACCATGTGAGTACTAGAGGCTTTAATGCTCGTTTGCCTTTGCTTTTTTATGCTGACATTGTTCCATTGATTGTGTTAGTACTAGTAAACGTACATAAAACTGCATAAACATAACATACAATATCCTGATTGTAATTTTTTTTTCTAGTGGTTTTTGATTGCTAATATATTTTGTATTTGCTTATCTTTAATGGTGCTTCAGAGATCACGCTCTCATTTAAATGCTGACAACATTAGCATCTTCACAACACCAAGAAGGCTTATACGCTCTCTTCAGGAGCCTAATGATGTAGACTCTGATTTCTCTGAGAAAGAAAGTAGAAGGTTTAGAAGTCCATGTTCAAGGAATTTTATCTATAGTCCAAATATGAAGTTCAACAGAAATGGCTTCCAGCACAATGCAGGTTGTGAGGATGAAGAGAATAGAAACTCATATGCTGGTGGTGAGCAATTTCAAGATACCTCTGAATCAGTATCATCAACTGATGATATTCCTGTCAATGCCCACGTGCAAGTTTCTCCTGAAATTAGCAACGGAAACAAAGATGCTGCGTTAAGGTTTTGCAGTGGAAAGAATCGTTGGAAGAATTCTTACAGGTTAATCATCGGCTTCTTCTTCGCTCTTCTTGTGATTTTTTCGTCATTACTATGGATTGATGGACAGGATCAAGGTAGATATCTTGTTCCGACTTAAGACTTCCATCGTTGTATCAAGAACCAGTTAGGATACTGCAATAGGTCACTGTTAAAATTCTATGTTCTTTTGTCTGTACAATATTTAGTCAGCTCTTTCAACCTTTAAGTTGGTGGAACTCAGTAATTGCTCCTTCTACGAGGTGTTTGAATGTAATCTTAGATGTTTCGCTCGATTATGATTATTATTCTTCATTTAGCATTCGATAAAGTTATCCTTATACCAACATAATATTATTTTAAGTGTCTGGGTACATCATCTATCAGAGATTGGGGTTATGCAATTGCTGACCGCCTTTCCATACATCTCCAGGACTCAAAATTACTGGTTTGAGCATTGCTGATTGTCCTACACATATATATGAATACATACCATACATTTCATGGCTTGATCCTGGACTAGACATGTATAGTTCATCAAATCCAACTCTTCCTACCACAACTGAGTTTCTTCTGCCCTGTTTTTGAAAAAAAGTCAATCACTTGTTAGCACACTGAAGAAGCAATTATGCGATGGAAAACCGTGTTACACCAAAACTTATCAAGTCCCAATTTTTTAGCGATTTATTTCTGAATATGGAAATGACTTTGAAATTCCAAAATGTTATATTTATAATCTATTGTTCTTGTAAAAAATGTCGTTTTGCTATTATTTGTTTCAAGATGAGGGAAATACGAAAGTTTGAAATGATCAAGTACCCTGTCAATGATCGTGAATTGGCTCGGTGCACTGGTGTAAATTCTGCTCATTGCATCAGTTAACTGCTTATAGTTTTCATCCTCTTCACCTTCTATTTCTTCTTCATCAGAGTCTTTCTGATCTTTTTCACCCCTGTCAGGAAAAAACCCGTTGAGCTTCAAATCATTCCATACTTTTCCAGGACCATACGGCGTTTCTTTGCCAAGATCAGGAGGAACTATGCTGAAATTTGATGCGAACAAAGGTCTGTTAAAGAAATCTGATCCTTCCAATCCATATGCATAAGTAGCTTCTGGTGTACTTACTGTCAGATGGCTTATAAGCGAACCCATTAACCGAATCGACGAAGATTTTGCGTTCGAGACTACAATCTCTGAGATCAAGGTGTCTTCTGTGAGACTCAAAATATGTTTTACTTCTACATTATCATCATCATCTGTACTAATCAGCTCAACCTGAATATACTCATCAGAGTTTCCTTGGATAGTACGGAGAGTCCAATTACTTGGAGACCAAGTAACCTCATCATCACTTTCAAAATTGAAAGCAAAGGATACACCTCCTTGTACCATTGGATTACCATCTTCCCCTTCCAGGACAGAAGTATGCAGCACCTCGGCCGTTCCGCCGTGCCACATGTGCGCCTTATATGACGTGATTAATCCACTTGGCAGCATCAAGGTGGCTGAGCTTCCATTCTCTGTTTTCAGCTTGGCAATGCAGCAATTGTCACCAATATCTTCAAAAGTGACTCCATGTCCACTGAATTCTTGCTCCAAGTAGTCTACATTGATGGGTTGATATGGGATTGAAGCTACAGATGGAAGTGATAATTCTCTCTTCTTGTTAAGAGAAATTGAAGGGTTGTAAGAGTTAAAGGAACATTGATTATTAGTAGAGAGAGTTGAGGAAGAAATAGTAGCAACTGTTAATGAAAACAGTGCAGTGGAAGCCATAGTTAAGACTGTTTTTTGTTTAAAATCTTTATTCTGATAGTAAAGATAGACTGAGAAAAAAAGAAAGTTGTGGCCTGTGGGGTTCCACTTATCCCTCAAACTAGTCCTTTTGGTTGGTTCTTATTGAAATTACTTGGATTTTTTAAAATATCTTTACATTTTTTGTCTTATGTTTTCAGTAGTTTTAACCTTTTTTTACTACTTTTGTCTTAAATGCTGTTGGCCAAGCATTCAACCTTATCTTTTTGGATAATTGAAAGAAAAAATTCAAGTTTTTTAGGGTTAAATTCAATATAACCGTGAATTTCAACGTATTTTACAATTATAATAGGAACCTTATATCAATGTCAAACACGGACTGTCATTTTTTTTGTAATTCGAAACGCGATCAATTTTTTGATAAAAAACATTGATGTGGAAGTCAGAACAATAAATATTCTAGTTTGTATTAAAACTCTTTGTGTCCAATGCTTAAGAAGTAGCATATACATCAATATTTTCACAATTTTATTACAATTGAACAAATGAACTATAATGACATTGTTAAGGTAACTCTCTGATTGATTACAATATTTGATTTTGAGAAGAAAAGACCAATTTGGGTACTAATGGAACTTAAAAAGATAAGATGTTAATTACAAATTATCATGTTCAATGACCTGTGCTCCTTTCCAACTCTGGCCTGGTTTGACAACAACAGGAACAAGCATGGCAGCAGGGCCAGTGCAGATGAAGTATTCCTTTCCACCATACTTGTCTGATAAAGAACCCGGGCTACCTACGTATGTGTCCTCAAATCCCATCCGAACCACCCTAAAGAAGAGCTCATTTCCCTGAAACATACCAACAATTTCTAAATCATCACTCTTTAATATATCTAATAGATTTCTGGACAGAAAATTGAAATGCCAAACTAATACTACCGATGAGCTATGTTGCACGGAAACTGGTCTCGTCTTACATTTTGATGCTCCATTTGCATTTTTGGAAATACTTTTAAGACTTCAAAACTTTATATTTATCATCAATCTTATAAAAATATGATTTCGCTATTTGTTGTTTCAAGCTTTCAGCAATTCCCGTTTTAATGTTTCTATTTCTGCTTCTGTGCAATGCAGAAAGAAAAGAGTGATGATATTTTTTGGACATTTTAATCACTCAAAAATTCGAACGTTATCAAACATTTATCAATTCTAGTTCAACCATTAAACTTCATCAACTTTAGCTTGATTTTGGTAGTAGCATTTTATTTATAGCCAATATCCCGATGAGCTATGTTACACGGAAAATTATCGAGTCTAATCGCTTCTGAAACTCTGTAAACTTTCTATACATAACATGTTAAAAAAAATTATGGTTTCGTTGCTTGCATTTCAGCGTTTTATATTTCAACAATCTGTTTCCGTGCAACATAGCCAATGAGCTTTGGTATGAGTAAATACCGACTCATCACGAGGACTGTAAACTTTAAAGAAAGAAAGAAGTGACGATAGGATACCTGGTCAAGTGCTTCATATTTGGAAGGAGGAGTGTTATAAAATCCTTTTGATCTCTCCTGTGGTGGAGCAGCATAAACTCTACTAAACCTATACTTCAACATTGTGAAAGGCACATCTTGAACACCCCAGACACCTAATTTATCTTCAATCTCAGGGGTAAAATCAAGAAACCCGGAAGGAGACTCAGATTTCATTGCTTCAGCAGGCGATAAGATTTCGAAAGGCGAAGACAAAGGAGGCTGTGGCAAGTAAGAACAGCCTTTGAATCCTTGGATTGCTGCTTGTTCTCTTCTTTTGAATTTGATATGACTCAGTATTGCACTCCTTAGAGTCACATCCTTACGGCCATTGTTCTTCACAATAACCGCTGTCGCTATGCTTTCGGGGTAGAGCGACACAATGTATGATAACTCAAGAGTTCCGCTTGTACATTCTAACTCCACCTGCAAGAAATCAATAAGAACAAACCTTAATTTCCTTCATATTTTTTACTCAGTCTTATCCTTAAACACCTATCAGAAACACAATGTCTCAGTTGTTTTTCAATAGATTTGCTTATGGGTGAGTTCATTAACTAATTTATTCACAGATTGAAGAGAACAGAGAAATAACAAAGCGAAATACCTGAAGAGCATCAATGGCGTCAGAATCGACATACTTAACAGTCCATTCAGAGCTTATTAAAGAGCCTTTAGAACCTGAATCAGAACCATCGTTTATCACCAAACCAATACCGCCTTTATCTTTACTAGCGGAGTCTTTTGCCGGAATTGTATGAAGAAGTTCATGAAATCCATCATCTTTCCAATAAACTTTCGGCTTGTAAGAAGTGACATGAGCATCAGGTATTTGAAGCTTCAACGAACTGCCATTTCTAACCGTAAGTTCAACGGTTGGGATTTTATTGTTAGATTCCAAGAATTTGATACCTTTTCTGCCGAATTTTTCTTCAAGAATCTCTGGAGTGGATAGAATTGTGTCCGTTGAAGAAGAAGTGGCTTTGATAATGTTTGGCTTTGGAATAGATAAGGAAAGAAGAGAAGCCATTGAAGTAAAGAAATGGAAGTTCAGTCTTCACTAGTTTGCTTGGCTCATCTTTACTTTGGTAACTGCTTTTTGTTTTAGTTGTTTTTGGCTTTTTATACTTCATTTTTTTTCTCAAATACATTTTACCTTATTTGGAATCTTAAAGTAATAAATTATTACACAGCCTATTTAATAATAATAATCAATTAGATTTAATGATATTCCTTTAAATTATATATTATCTCACATTCAACAGGATAACTACAGGTATTGAACCCGGTACCATTCTGATTAGCAACAACAAAAACATAATTTCTGAAAACTACCTTTTAAAAAATATGTTCTATCCGTGAATTAATTGAAACAAATATTTAGTGAATCAGAATCAATATTGACTTCAAGAACTAAATCAATCACATTTTCAGATAAAACTACGGAGCTGATACAACTTCAAAACCACCATCATCACCGTGAACTTCGAATACAGGTTGCATATACAGAGCAGTCTTACCATTTCTTAAACAGTAAACAAAATTGTTAATGCTCAAATTTCTTGGCAGCTTGAAGTAAAGAAATAGTTGCCAAACCAAGCATAAAATTCTGCCCATATAGATCAAGATCAAAGTGTCGTGCGCAGAACTAGTCTTCATCCCCCCCTGCTCCTGCCGGCTGCTGATCTCTCCTTGGACCACCTGCCGGTTTTGACATTATGATCTGTACAGCAAGGAGATAAAATTAAATGTATGATTTTACATGTACGTTTGACAATTCATTAATAATGGCAACAACATTTGAATAATCAGAAGTCATCAAGGTAGACAATGATTGACCTCTAGTTTACGAGTTACTGCTGCCTAAATTAGTTTCTGAAATATTAATTAATTAATTGTAGTCTGAGCAAAACAAAATACACTAATCTGAATTTCACATCAGAAATAAGAGTAAAGCAAACTATCAAATACCTGATCTACTCGCAATACAGTGCAGGCAGCATCAGCAGCATATTTGAGAGCAAATAACCTGAAAAGAAGAAAAAAAATTATAAAGCTTGCATACCACTTACAATGCAAATGCAGATCCGGATCAGATCCAGACAATAAAACATCTACATAGACTCGATATACTAGTGGTTTGAAGGTGAAAAACATTTGAAAGTTCTAGTACAGGCAACCCATATCAATATTAAGATTTCTTATGCTAGACAGCCAAGTACCATACAGGGTTCAAATTAGTTATGGACATAAGCGATTAATTGCCGTCCATATTCTAATTTGAGAACCAAATGATGTTGGAAAATATTTCACTATTTAAAATAATAAATACAAAGTGGACACGACAGCATTTCATGGAAACAGAAAAGGTATAAGTATACTTTGTGACATAAAGGTCCCAGATATTCATGGTTGAACTATCCTTGCATACGCCTTCATCCATGTCAATAGCTACTTTGGTATTCCCAGATGCATGCTCAGCATAAAGAGATGCTATGATTTCCACCGCATTAAGACCAGCATTCTCAGCCAGCGTTTTAGGAACCATCTCAAAGCTCTCGGCAAACTTAGCAATGGCATACTGGTCCAATCTGAAAAGCCAAAGAACATATTTATGTACATGAATGATAAATGCTCTATTTACGTATCTATACCTCGGAAACATTAACAATTCTCAGACTTAGGCAGAAAGAAGACCGACAATGCAAGTTGCCCTTTCAAATTCAGTAGAAATAAAATACAGTAAGAAGAGATTAAACAATTACCCTGTTTCTTTATAAGAAAATTCCTTCAATCTCCTGGCCAACTCAATTTCAGTAGCTGCAGCTCCAGGAACAATACGGCTGTCCTTACACATCGCCTGGAAAGAAGATGTATAAAATAAGCTTGAGGTGTCTTAAACTTAATTTCAAAATTCCTGGAATTTGAACAAACAGTACAATAAATATGACTTTATTAAAAGTGTTCTCTATGTTTACAAGTTTCCAGGACCATAAGACCTAAAACAACGATAGCATCCGAGAGATGAAAAGATAAAGACCCAGTAATTATACAGTAACGGCAACCTTGTAGGTGTTCACTCCATCATCTATGGCTCTTTCAAGATCTTCTAGTATGCTATCGGTGCTTCCCCGTAAAACCACAGTGGCTACAGAGTTCCCACCTTCTTCATTCTTCACTACTGTGACCTATACATATTTGAAAAAGAAGTATCACAGTTATCTGTTAGAAGAGGCACGAAAGGGAGCATACAATGGAAAAGATATTTTGCAACTAAAGTGGTCAAACATGAACATACCCTAGCACCACCTATCTCTTCAACTGAAATGGAATCTACATATCCCAAGTCGTCTGGGTTTGGTTGACTAAGCTTCAACTGTAGTGATAATAAAAAAATTAGATCAGGATGTATTTAAAAGAACTTTCAAACAAGACAAACTGAAATTACACTTACATTAGCAACAGCACCAGTGGTGCGACAAAATCTTCTCAATTCAAACTTTGAGCTAATCTTCAAAACCATGAGCCTGCAACCAGAGATTATGCAAAATAAAAGAACATCATGGATCATAGAGGAAGTGAAAAAACAAACTTAACTAATCAACCCAATTTTAGCCCCATTTATAGTTAAATCAAGTTACCGCCCGTCAATGCAAATTTGGCTTCAATTTGGTAGATTGAATGTCTAATAATACATCTAAAATGCATTTTGGTGGAGAAATCGAAAAAATAAGACGTAAACAGAACATCAACATACTTGTAACGCTCGCAAAAATGCAATGCCATTTCTCCAATAGCTGCTCCACTAACAATCACCTTGGCACCGGAATCTGCAACTGCTTTAATAAGCTCCTCAATTTTAGCTTCTTCAGTCTTTGCGTAATTCTCTAGCTGCAAGGAAAAGGTAGATGAAACACTTAATAAATTTGTACCACTGCTATTCTCATTGGCTTGTTTAGAAAAATCTAAAGCTACCCTTGAAACAGTGAACAGTCTATATTGCAATCAAAACCGAGGATAAACAAACAAAGATTTCTCAAATCATACCTGCTCAGCAGAGCGAATAAGGACTGTCCCTTTGGTTTCAGTTGCTGAGGTATCAACACCACCAACAAACACAGCAACCTATGCAAGTACATCAACAAAGAGAAATAGATTTAATATAAATATATCCCCAAAATGTTATGAAGTCAAGCTAGCAGAAACCTATAAATAAGCTGACAGCTAAAAGTCAATAGAAATAATGCATAGAATTTTAGCATCAGAAACATGATTTATAGTATAAGAATGAAAATGTTTTTTACAATTTGTAGAGAGTATTGAACTCAGGTCTTTTGTTACTTGTGTTACAAAGGTTACCACTTGTAAAGAAAAAACCGTCATATATAATGAAAGGCAACATCTGGGAACTGATGACATATCTAAATCATAGTAGATGGCATTACCCTAACATTCCAAAGACATTGATTTGCTCTATAAGTGGAATGAAGCAGATACAGCTCGTTATTCTCCACAAAAGATTTTAAATAAGACGGGTAGTATAAAACTCAACAAAGACGAGCGGACAATGTGAATAACAGATCCTTTCTCACTTCTCTTTTGCAATTCGTATACACTACACGAGGATATATGTAAATTAAAGCATGAAGTTAATTGGTAATCAACTAATCATCTATCACCAAAACCAATGACACCTTTTTATCCAAGCGTCGAGATAAAATTGAAAAGGAAAGCTCCCTGATATATTACCATTGATGAAGCCCGCCAAAACCCTTAGAATAATTTCATACTATTGAAAATGTTGTTATAACCTTGTCTTAGGACTGAGCTTCTTAGTGGAACGAACAAGGACAACTACAGGCATGCATAAATACACAGTTACTTAATCCTACTCGAACACGTATGCTCCATACCAAGACAAATTCATCAGTGGGATAAGCAAGAATCCAGCAAAAAGTCATAAATAAAGCATCGCTATAGATGAATGTGCTTAGAGAATTTCACAAATTTACAATTCCAAATTAACAGAAAGAACTCAAGATAGACAAATTCAGCACTCACCTTTGCCTTCTCCATGTGCTTTATAGAACCCGCTGCATCACTTTTCAAAACCATTCCACGTACTACACTACAATTACGCAAACCACCCCCCACAAGTTTTGCAACACGAACGTTATCAACATTAAAATTTAGAGGGTTCTTGGGACATACTTGAATGCACGCCTATTAAAAAAAGAACATAAAACTCAGAGAACTCATTGATTAGCTAACAATCTATGAAGAAAAACATATCAAACATAACCGAGAAACAACTCTATGTACATACATCAGCAATAAGACCACATAAAACATCTTCCTGTCCAAATTGCTTGCTAGCAACAGCAGCCTTCATTCGCATAATAACCTGCTCCTTATTCCTCACATCCATCGTTTCAGAACCTTCCTCTACCAGTTCAGTCAAGATTTCCGTCGTCTAGACAAAACAAGAGAAAGCACATACTCTTCATTATAACAAAATCACTAGTTCCGAATAAATAATTTACATTGAACATATCTGTCACTGCATGATTTCATTTCAACTCAAAATTTAGAGTATAAACGAGCTAATTTAGCACAAATCTATCCTACCTTATTGATAGCTTTGGTATATCCAGTAATAATCTCGCTGGGATGAAGACCCATCCGAATAAGCTCCTCGGCATTCTGAAGCAACTCACCGGCAAACGAGATAGTCAAATTAGCACCGTCGCCGATCTCCTCTTGCTGAGCCTTAGCAGCCAGCACTAAAATTTTAGCAGCAGGATGCTGAACCTCAAGTTCATTAACAATAGTAGCCGCATCATTCGTCACAAACAGCTTGTCCAAATGATTAATAACCATCTTATTCATACCTAACATTAAACAAACAAGAATTTAAAAGAACTGCACACTGGATAGTGAATAAAATTACGGATCTCGTTTAAACGGTACCGTTTGGGCCGAGAGAAGTGCGGGTGATGGTGGAGAGCTGTTTGCAAGCGTCGATGTTTTTAATAACGGCTTCGTCGAGACCAGAGAGATGTTTGTGTCCTTCTTTTAACATTGATTGGATTCCGTATGGCTGCATCGAGAACCCCATTTTTAGTTAACTGCTATGTGCTCTCAAGAATCTTTTGATTTGTTCTTCTTCTTCTTGTGGTTCTTACTGAGTAGCAGAAAAAACCCTAGAAATGAGAGTGATCAGTGTGGCTTGTTTTTGTTAAATAAAACCAGAACGCCCTAGAAACTTTAAACTTTGCCTCCACTCTGTAAACCATCACGACGTCGTTTTTATTTTCTATTTAGATTTTTTTCAATCATTTTTTAAGAATAAATTATTTTCAGGCTCTTATTATTTAAAATTTAAATAATATTCTCCTCCACTTTTATTTTTGTTAAAATTTTAATTTTCTCATTCACTTTGGTTTTAGTCAAAAAATTTAATTAGACAAATAAAATTTAATTTAATTTTTTTAATTTAATAGACCAATACTAAAAATAAACAGAAGTACTAAATATTGATAAAAAAATAAATAAAATATGATATCATTCAATTTCCAAATAAATAATTTAACATAAAAAATTTCTAAATAAATTTCTAAATTATAATATGTGTATAGCTTTTAGAGTAATTTGCTTCTTTTTTTTATCTGTTTCATAACACTATATACTTTTCTTCTCTAAACACTTGAAATTCTCTAACTTGATGATTAAATCGCATTTGAAATTCACTGATTTTTATGATAATATTGATTAAGCGATTATTCATTTTTTTTCATATTCTAAATACTAGCAATTATTCAAACAAAAATATATTTTTGCAAATTAAAATAATAACTGTTACAACGAAATAGGCTATCGTTTCACATATCAACTAACCCTTGGATAGGTCTACCTCTGATAAAAAAAACATAATGTTTTTAACAAAAAACAGTATTGAAATTTCTATCCCTCACATGCAAAATTGTTCATTCGGTTAAGATTCAAGTTAAAATTTATTTATTTATACTAATGAATTATAGCTCAAATAACAACAATTTGTTAAGGCACCGTTTGAATTGAGGGTTTTTAAAATTTATGAATTTTAGCAAAACCGATGGATTTTAAATCAATGGAATTTAAATCCATAGATTTTAAAATTTCATCGTTTGGATTGAATATAAAATCAATGGATTTTTAATATTATTTATGGAAAATAATAAATAGTATAACAATCCATCATGTATAAAAAATGGTGGATTTGGACTTTCCCACCTAGTAGGTGGGAAATCAAAACCCTCAAAAATGATGGATTGTAGAAAATGAAGGAAACTATAAATTCATGGATTCTATTAATTTTTTTTCTAGACAAACGATATATTCTGTCCAAATCTATGGATTGTTTAGAATCCATCGTTTAGAATCCATCAATCCAAACGGTGCCTAAATCATAAGTTTAATTCCTTCAACATGCACTCCAATTAATTATATTAAAGAAAATTATTTACCACAAATTAATTATATAATAAAATTAAATCAAAAAAATTAATTTTTTTTAATTCAATGCAGTTTTCTAACGAAAAAACTAAAATCTCCCTCTACTTCAGGTGGCTGCATGATCTGCAAATTAACCATTTGAAGTGAAAAGTTGCAACCACATAAGAACACAGCAGATGATGCTAATAATTTGTACAGAAACACTTCAAATTTTTTTCAATCTAAAAAAGATAAGAGAATTTAGATCTAATAAGGTCTTGAGCAATAAATTTTTTTCACTCTAAAAACACAGATTTTTCTGTCTTCAAAGCAGTCATCCATTGGCATAGGTAAAAACCTAACCTATTTATGTGATCTAAAAGTAACTAGTAAGTCATGAAACCAACCTCAACTACATCTCTGCTCCTAATTATCCTATTCTAAAATAACATGGTAAACAGACTTGGCAGGAAAAAAATTAACAGGCACTCGCGACTTTGTTTTCAGATGACACAGCTGATTTTGCATTGTTCGGAGAGTTTTCAGCTGCTGGACCTGAACCATTCTGTTCAGCTAGCTTCACGTCTCCATTCATTTTTCCAGGTTCAACTGCTGCTGCTACACCCGCTGGGCCGTTCAACATAGTATCCGCTGGTTTATGTGCATCTGTTGCGAGTTTCTCTTTATTGTGACATGGATCAATAGGCTTCCCATCCAGAGTCTTATTTTTCAGAACCAAAGCCAGAGAAAAGAAAAGAAAATTAGAATTAAATCCCACACACTGAAGAACTCTGAACAGTTTGACGAAATATAAGAAAGGTAAGCACACCCTACCTGTTTTTGAATCTTTAGCTTAGCCCGTTTCTCCTGCATAATCCTCTCGCGAGCAGCATAGAATGAAAAATCATCCAGTATCGACGTCCTGCCTTTATGACCCTTAAAAATTTGAAGTACCTGAATACCTTTCTCTAATACCACCTATCACATAATGTAGTATTTAAAGTTAGAAAAGGATGATCAATAAAAGAGGCAGCCGCTTAAACAATAAAGTCACAAAGAAATAATTCAAGAACCCATCTACCTCCTGTGTGTCCCTGCTATTGGTAACAGGCTTGTTCTCATTGTTTTCAAGCGTTATGTGCCTCAAAGAATTATTTGGTACATCCTTAACAATATGCCATTTCACAGGAAAGCAACCAATCCACTTCTCCTGTTGCCAATATTCCACAGTTCTGTCAAAATCAACAGAACCCACCATCTCAGCTAAACCAACAAATTGACCACTGGTATTGACCTACAAGAACAAATAAAATGAATACATAAATCTCTGAAGATATGAAACTGATTGCCAAACTACTCATGAGGTAATAACTGGTACTTACGGAGAATAATAGAAACACGGGGCAGCCACCAGGAATTTCCTGTGCTTCACGGTATGCTGCATCCAGCTTCTTATTTCCATTAGGCGTGCTAGCCCACACACCATACTTTAAACTTTTATGAACATCATCCTCACTGTATGACTTAATAACAAAAAACTTTGCATTTGCGTAATCCTCAGGAAAATCCTCCTTGTTGTATTGTTCATTGTCTAGGATCTGAGAATTATCCTCCTTACTATGGTCTGGCGCTAAGACATTCTGCCCTTGGCCTGTCTGTGCAACAGGGCCAAGTTCAGTTTGATTCTTAAAACCCTTTGATCTAGGTCCTCTATTCAACTCGCTTAAGCCATCAATATTCTCATTGCCATAGCCACGGTTCTTAGGTTTGTACTTGTTATCAACCACCACCCATCCACGTCCATTTGTCCATGAATTAGCACCGAAGGATCCAAAACCTGCACCGCCTCTGTAATTATATTGGCCATACATTCTGTTGTTTGGGTACATGTAGTTCATAGATCCTGAACCTTGACCCAATCCAGACATTGGTCTTGTAGGGGGCCAATTCTGAGAAGGTATCAATAAAGAAACTTTAATATACTAATAGATTTCAGAAGACAAGTTTCAAGAACTATCAGATACGAATACTATCAAATTTAGAACAAGCTGGAGGAACAAAAAATAAACAAGCAGAAAAACAAAGTATCAGAGATTCAGAATGATAACATACCACTGGTGAAGAGTACCCAGCATTCATTGCATGTCCAGCTGCCCCATTGGAATACATTGAGGCATCCAACCAAGGCATTGGCGAGTGATATGCATCATACCCATACCTTGGATCATGATAACCAGATGTAGGATATCCTGCTGGAACACTGCTCCTCTTATAGGAACTACTAAAGTTTGAAGATGGATTGTGATTACTTGGTTTGAAAGGTTTTGATCCATTAGTTCGGTTTACACTTCCATTGTTCACTGTATTTTTGGAATTTCCTGCAGCAGTTCCAACGGATAAAGCTGCTTTATCAGCTGTGCCAGAAGTTGGAACCTCAGTTTGGGATGCACCAACAGATTTGGTAGAATCAAATGTGCCATTTGAATTTGGAGCCTGGTAAAAACTAGGGTAAAGGTACTCCTGTGTTCCATATAACTGGCTATCATTTCCCATGGCAGGCATAGTAGAATTTGGTGATGGGTATGTTCCAACAGGCACATAACCATAGCTTTGCTGGTATACAAGAGTATCATTGTTGCCATAGATGTCCTGCAAAATAGGCAATAACCTATTAGTTACAAACACTCAACTACTAGTATCTTATTCAGTTTCTGCCTGGACAAATTCAGTAGACACTACCTTTGCCACAACACATACAAGGCATGATTACAATCACAAACTAGCAATTTCACAATGTTTACGCTTATCAATCCTCATCCAACTTCACAATTTCAAAAGCCATTAACAAAATATTCATAGGCGCTTGAGATGTATAATCCCTGCTAGTTTTGAAAAGGAAAATTCAACTGCATCTAATACGACATGTCAACCTCAACTCCCAAAGAGAAATAAATGAGATGTAGTAAAAGACGACCATTATTTTTCAAGAAAATCAAAATGATCAATTCTCTCATGCATAAACAAGTATGAGCTACAACTGAAATTCGGCCAAGAGTAGCACATCTAGAGCAGTTGTTCCCCCACTATCAGGCCTACCAGGCCTTCAAGAAAGATGATATTTTTTAACCAAAAAATTACTGACCCAGTAAAACACAAGTCGCCCAATTAAACAATTTAAGTAACTTAAACTTCCAGGTCTGTTCCAATTAGGAATAGACCTTGTAGGGCAATAACCTCCACAATATTACACAGTTAATAAAGACCTATAAGGACAATAGCAGGCATTCCGGTCTACATGAAGAGTGTTCATAGTCCGATTAATTACGTTGGCTTCATAAGTAGTTAAGTCATTCGATCCATATACCCGTCATTATAAGATCAGACAAAATGATCAATAGTAAATCAATAGAAGTTCCCTAGTTTACCTTGGCATGTTCAGGAACTTCAGCAGTCTTGGTCTGAGATTCTAATGACAAGTTCCCCAATACACCTGCAATATCTGTAAACAGTAATGGTAAAGGATAACACAAACCACAGTTCAATCGCATCAATTCCCTTATTAAAATGACCCAGAATCCATACTTCAACTTAAATTCTCAAACACAGCAGAATCCACAAAAAGCTTTGATCTTTATTCTTCAAAACAAATCCAAGACTGGGCATTAATCAAACATAAACAAAACCCAGCGAAAGATTATACATAAAAACAAACACACCCTTAAACCCCAATAAAAACCCATTTCTTCCAATCCACATATATCAAGAACCAATCACTGTAATCAATAATAAATCTAGATCAAACCAACAAAACCAAATACAAAACATACACAAGAATTAAACAAAACCCAATCAAGAACCAAGATTGGGAAGAACTAAAGAGTACCCAGATGAGTAAAGTTGGTAAGGATACTATCAGAAGGTGAAGAAAGAGCTGCCATGGTTAGAGAGTGATAAAGAGTGTAAAGAAAAAGAGAGGAGATAGAGAGAGAGAGAGAGAGAGAGAAAAACCCTAAAAAGATTTAAAGAAGAGGAGAATTTAAGAGTGAAGAAAAGGCTTGGAGAAGGGGGTAGCCGCCAAAACCCAAGGCTTGGGGTTTTAGTTCAATTTTTAGTTTCAAAAGGAGACACAAGTTTCAAATTGCACCACGGATCCACCTTCTATATTAATTGATTGGAAGAAAACAAAATCAATTAAGATAAAGAAAAGGAAAAATTCCTCACTAGTTTGTGATGTAGAGGGGCAGACGTGCGTGTCGTTTTCTCTTCGTGGATTCTACGGTCTTCTATTTAGGTCTGGATAGGGCCAAATGCCATTGAAACGATTGAATTGAATCGTCCGACCAACCCATGAACTACATGTTTTAAAGGTTTAACCTTTGCGCTAAGCCTTCTTGTTTTGGGCCTAAGCTTCGTAATATTAAAAATTTACTAGAAATTACAAGCGGTGTTTTAAAAACCGGAACGATTGTCGAACTGATAGTCGCGGATCTACTAAGAAACTAGAGTAGCCTCTATCGGACTGCCGCCAACAAAATAGAGGTAGAATTTATAATGAATTCATGATTAGGGTAAACTAAAGTCCGGCTAAAATAAAATCATAATTTTAACCATTAGATATATTCATCCGCTATATATATATATGGCGATTTTTACATTGATTTGTTTATTTTTAGTTTTTAAATTGGAACTCCAGTTGATTTGGGTCTTAAGACAATGATTATTGCAAGGTTGAGATCTCTTGTTCAAGTACCTAATTTGGTGATTAGGAGTTTTGGTGGGTTGTTCACATGCTCATGTACAATGTGTGGTTTTGGACAATCTTTGCATATTGAAATTCAATCAAATTGGAGTGATGGAATTTGTGCCAATAAAAGAATATGAATTCATTTTATTCTTTGGCAAGAGATTCTTCATATTTTTGTCTTAGCCACATAAGTGTTCAACTCATGAGCTTGTGGGTTCGAAGAGGATCGTCTAACATTGTCCAAGTCGGTCCTTCGAACAGAGTCCAAAATAAGGGTAATTATCGAGTCAAGCCAACTCGCGAGCTACTCAGGGTTGACTTAAAAAGTAATCAAAATCGACTAGATTAATACCAAGTAGAGCTCAGGTTCAACCGTTCAAGTAAATTATCGAGTCGAGTTCGAACTTCAAAATACTCAACTCGATAAGCTCGCAAGCCTGATTGAGCTTTAGTTAATTTTTCTTTTTATTCTTTACAATTATATAAATTTATAATAATATCTCTATTTTTATATTAATTTTAATTTTTAAACATTTATACAGAAAATCTAGTCAAGTCGAGCTCGAAACTCATATTCTAACAAGTTCGAGCTCAAGCTCCAAAACTGAAACTCGATTGAGTCGAGCTTGGCAATATTTCGACTCGACTTGGTCACACCTCTACCCAAAGCCATCATAACCATATTATCTGGTGAACAGAACAGTACCAATGAAACACATGGGGAACTTTGCCTGGCACAACCTTTTAATGAATGTGCTTCACCTTTTGTAACATACACATAAGCAAAAGAATTTCAATTTATTCCATATGGACATAAGGACACAGAATATAGCTTTGATAATTTCTTCTCTTATGTGTCTAAATGTAAGTCAATATTATTAGTATCCATGAGATTAACCATCTGAAGGAAGATTAACCTCCCGCATTACTTTTGCAGCATCCTCGGGTAAAACAGGATTTATGTAACAGCCTGTTCCGAGTTCAAACCCTCCCACCCCACTTAATTGAGGCACTATCTGTAAAAACCAGTGAGTATAAGATAATTGTAATTCGTTAACCTGGACTGGCGCTGTCTGGATCATGAAGTTAAATGGGGGGTTATTCAACTGTATAGATATCTTTCTAAGCATGAGCTTCAGTAATCCCCCGAGATCAACAGCCTGCAAAATTGTACATTAATGAATACAAAGCACTTAAAGTATCACAAAAGAATCGTACCATGTGGCATGTGCAATGATGAACTATAATTGGTATCAAATGCCAAATGTAGTTTGCATATACCAGCTTAAGATTCTTAGTTACATTACATGCATTAAATGTAGGCCAAAAGCAAGTATAGGAATAATGCCAACATCATAACTACTGTTAAAATCATGAGTATGGTCATCTTTTTATAGTATATCATAACCGAAATTAAATCAAAATAAAACTTGAATTTTTGTAGTATCAACATTTCAGATGTGACATAATACCACATTTTTCTTACTACTCACTTCATCATCAATAACTTCACAATCTCTCAAGAAAGGATTGGGCAATTACTGAATGAAAGCAGACAACATTACAGAGAGAGACTCTTTCCCTGACTGTGAAGCAAACATTCTATTCAAACAAATCCGAGGGGCTTTGGTCTGTCATTTACGCACGGATACAACTATATGAAAACGGGACACTTGGATACGGACACGACAAAACGGGTGTTATAAAAAGGTTTCCTATATTAAAAATGAAGTTTAATCTCGGAAACGCCAATTTTGCGATACGTTACCGAAATGGGAAACGATGATCGAATGAAGTGTATGTATTACTTAGCTGTCTGTTCAATGTTCATACCTTTCTTAAGAGATCGTAAGGTTCTGGGGCCACATCAGTAATCATGATTGAGATAAAAATAACATGCAAACAGCACAACCAAACACAGATGATTATTACCTTCTCAGAGTCTATTTCATGGAAATGAGACGAGTGATCCCTGGGAATGATCCATATCTCAAACGGAAACGAAGCAGCAAATGGAATAATGGAGATGAAATGAGTTGATTCGTCAATTAAAAGCTTTTCTTTATCAATTTCACAAAGGCTACATTTCCCTGTCTTATCAAAGTATTCCTTTGTACCGTCGAGTCGAGCAGAAACAGAAGGGGGAATAACAGGAAGTGCCACTATCTGACTGTGTGAATGACTCATTGATGCTCCGGCAGAAGCACCATGGTTCTTGAACACCTACGAGCATTCAAAAAAAAAAAAAACACCATTCCATTGTCAAATTGAACCAAAGAAAATAGCTTTAAATTGTTGACTACACATGCAAATAGGGGCGTAACTGAGTCGAGCCAACTCGCGAGCTACTCGGGATTGACTCGAAATCGACTCGATAAATATTAAGTCACATACTCGAGTTACTTAACGAGTCGAGTTTGAGTGTCAAAATACTCGGTTTGATAAACTCGTGAGTCTAATCTATGCATTAATTAATTTACATTTTTTCCCCTCTATAATAATTTAAATTTACAAAATACTTTTATTTTTATTTTACAATTCAATTTTTTAAATAAAGATAAACAAGTCGAATCGAGCCGATCTCAAGTCTCTATTCTTCTACCGAATTCGACTTGGAGCTCCTAAAATAAAACTCAATCGAGTTGGAGTCGAGTTTAGCGACTTAGATTTTAGAGTAGAGTCGAGCTCAGACTTATTACACCCCTACATGCAAATGCAAACACGCAAATTCCATGCTATTTTTAAGTGCCAGAAAATCTAATAAAATGCTAAAATTAACCAACTCTAGCTATATCTACTGATTGACAAGCAACTAAATAGTTAACTAAATAAAAAACTTTTCTTTTTTAGCTAATAAAATAAAATCATTAAGAAATAAAAACCTGCACGTATTTAATTGATTCACTTCTCATAATCTGCTCGATCCTCTTCTTATACACAATCAAAACCTCACCAATCTGACCCGCTTCCATATCGCACAACTGTACCCGATGAACCGGAGCTTCAATCACCACGTCATGGAATCCGAATCCGGTTAATAACCGACCCGGACCATCCAACTCAATCTTTTGATCAGATGGGTCGTCAAGGTCTCTGCTTAAAGCTGGGAAGAGATTCTCGATGACCCGGATCTTCCAGTCTTTATTATTCGGGTCGGGTGGGACCCGGAATATTTCCGGTGCACATTCATCTTCGCGGCCTATACAGAACGGGCAAGAATTGTTATTGTTAGGGTTATGGTTTTGAGGAGCATTGGATTTGAAATCAGTGGGTCGTTTGGCTCGGGCGGGTGAGAAAATGACCCATCGATTTGTAACCGGATCGTGTCTTAATTCGGGGCTCCGACTTGGAGTCGTGGTCGGCGGTGCCATCAGTCGTTGAGGCAATTGAGTTGGCAATTAGATCATTGATTTGGTTAATGGAAGATTTATGATAAATCAGGGACATCTCTGCAAAGAAATGTAAATAATGTTTTTGGTCATTAACATTCGAGATTTTATGATATTTCCCCTATCTTTAAGTTTTACTTGCATAAGTAGCCTTCAGGTGTAATAACCAAAACTAACAGTATTTAACTATATTAATTTAAAAAGAAAAGGGCACTAAATCAGCGCATATATTTTTAATTTTGACTGATATTTAAACTATTGATCTATTTGATTAATTAATACCAATGATTGAAAGCTTAATCATTATAAAATTACAATTTAATCTGTAAAATTCATTTTAAATAAAAATCACCATAACTAAATTACTTTCATATAAATTTTGTGTCTATTGATAAAATACTAATTTAATAAATTTAATTCAAAATTCTAATTCATTCTCAAAGTTTGATTTAGTAAAAAACCATATAATAAATTGAAAAGAAACTTTTAGCTCATAGTAATATTTTTATGTGTCAATTTACTATATATAGTATAAATAGTAATGCATAAATATGCCGTAATTTTTTTGCATGCATAATACAAAAAATAAAGAGAAAATTATAAAAAATTCCTAAACACTCTTAATATTTTCAAAAATGCTAAATGTCTGAATTCCTTTCACCCACTACCTTTTTTTTTAACAATTTGTACCTTTCTATTCAAAAAAACAACACGTATCATATATGTCTCGGCACGTTAGACGCGTTGAATCGCCAGACGCGTAAGGCACGTCAACGCGCTATCTCATCAGATGATTATCTCAATGCTTTCGAGATATATATCAAATACATCACAGATACATTATTGATACATATAAAAAAACAACTCAAATGCATTTATTTTTAAATAAATATTAATTTATTAAACATGTTTGACATATTTCTTAAATATATATTAATTTATTAAGCATGTTTAATTATAAAAAAATTCGAGTTAGATTAGAAAACTTTCTGCAAATTTTGATAAATAGATTTTAAATCGCAGTCTTTAATTGAGTAGTGGATGTAGGATCGATTTTGTGATCCTAATTACTGTAAATATTTTGTCTCAATTTTTCTCCTTATTAAATTGTTTATTCCGTTTAAAATAAATAAATTAAGCATTCATTCACAGTCCATTCATCTTCTATAAGGTTATATCTTCAGATTTTCTATACCACACTTAGGAATTTCATGAACTGTAATTGAAATATAACCATGTCTAAATACAAGGTTGTAAAATCCACTATAAAAAAACTTTAAACCTCTTATTTGGCTTAATACATAGTTTAACCTCTAAATTTGTACCCTTTTATCCACCTAACCCCTAAATTTAACGTCTCACCTATCGAACCTCAAAACTTGTTAAATAATCCGATTTGACCCCTGAACTTGATAAATACGTAAATATTGAACCCCTTCGTGTCCACCTATCACTTGAAACATTCTAGAAGAAATTGTGTACGGAGGGGTTCAATGTTTAAGTATATATCAAGTTCAGGGGTCAAATCGGGTTATTTAACAAATTTAGAGGTTCGATAGGTGAGACGTTAAATTTAGGGGTCAGATGGATAAAAGGGTACAAATTCAGGGATCAAACTATGTATTCAGCCCCTCTTATTTAAGCCTATGCCTATGTACACAAATAATGCAAGTTCCTTTTTTTCATCAACCATATATTTATTTTCAACATATTTTTACCTCTTAACTTAACACAAAAAATCAATTAATAAAAAAAATTATAATTTTAAATAAAAACACTCATAATTGATTATTTAAACTCATTTTATTCCTTAAATTTTAAATTTAAATTATTTAAAAATTTCTTGTTATCTCATCTCTACATCATTTGCTAACGTTTTGCCATCAACCGAGGCGGTTAAAATGAATCATAATAATCAATCTGCGAATATTATTTTAAATCATGGATTTACTCTTAATTGACTTTTTATGTAAAATTCATGGATAATTTGCATTGTCATTTTTTTTCCAACGTTCATTAAATTTTCAAATGCAGAAGTAATTTTTAAAGGAAAATGATATTACTATTTGAATTAATTTTATTTTTAAACAATAGCTTAAAACTTTAGAGTGAAAATAGTAAATTGAATTATGCATAAATAAATGACAAATTAGAGTCCTATTACAAATATAAAAACATTTCAAATAAAACCATCACAAAATATCGCTAATACGCTAGTAATGAATTATAACTTAAATGATATAAGCGCTGGCCAATATTTTAGTCAATCGTGGGATCGATTCTTCTCACAAGCACCCCCTTCCCCAATTATAATTTTTGTTTGCTCATATGCTTTTTACAACTTTAAAATTAAATTATTAATATAATAGTAATTAGAATTTAGATACGGTCTAGATATAAAAATTAATAATGAGAAAATATATAGTATCAAAAATTATTTAAAAAGTAATAAGAAACAAATAAGTTTGGTTATTATGAAGCCACAATTGCATGTCCCATGATTTATATACACATAAATTAAATAATAAAATAGAATGGCAAGCAAAGTTGGATAAAAATTTAGTGAGAGAGATAACAAAAAAGCTTCTGTCTTCAAAAACCTTTGCTTTTAGAGTGAGAAAAACCAAGAACGCCACCACCTTCGCCTCCTCCTCCACCACAGCCACCGCCGCCGCCACCGTTATTTCACAATCACATACATTGCAAATAAAGAATCATTCAAGTTCTGTTCTTTATCTCAAGAAGGAGGCGATCTTATAACAATCGATCGCCGTTTTTTTAAAATTTATTGTTTGATTTTGACGATCGTTTGATTCGGCTGATATTGAGGATCGATCTGTATGTAGCTACTTTTTATGTTTTTATTTGTTTATTTGAGTGAAGAAGAAAAATATTATTTAGTGTTAATTCTGTTAGCTTTATTCAGTTATATTTCTTAAAGAAAACTGTATTTTTTTCATCAAAATGAAATTATTTTTTATGATCAGTATTTTGATTGTTTGTTTGTTTGATTAGTTGCACAGGATTGATCGTTGAGTATGTTTTCACTTAAAAATTTGACTGATTTAATCAAATTTATCTGGTGAAAATTTTGATTAAAAAAATTCTCAATTTGTGTTTATATGTGCTTTTTTTTATTTTGTAGTGACTAATTGGGAAATGAAAGAATGAAGCTTTATGTTCATAAATAGAATTGAAAATAGAAATAAGTATGTTTTAGTACATTAGCTGCATTTGCTTTATTTTTCTATTGCTAAATATAGTATGTTGGATTTTTTGTGTGTATATATATAAGTGTGTGCTTATATTGCTTTTAAAGTAGATAGCTTTGTTTTACTTTCTGATATTTTTGTAAGTATATGTCTGTTAGTACGTTAATTATATATTGTTAGGAATTTTATTATATGGTTTCGGTTTCAGTTTTCGTTATTGATAGTGCCGTTATTGTTGCAGTTTGAATTTGTATGTCATGATTGAAAAATCTTTATCAACTGGATTATGTGATACGGGTGTACAGTGTACTACCATATTTAGGATTTTAGTTGCTCGTTGGGGTTTTCTTCATCGTTGTTTGTGTTGTGGCTTTATGCTCTGTTTGCACAAGATGTTTAAACTGATTAACTGCTTTGTCGTGTAATGTATGCCTGTCTAAGTGTGTGTGAAAGAGTTTCTATTTTGTTTTGTGGTTCATTTATATGCCTGTCTATGAGGGAGTGTAACTATTACACGTTTAGTTTCTTAAATGGCTTTCCATTTTTGGCTTGATTATGATTTATGCTTTTCGAAGCTTGTAGTTATAACATCGGTGGGCTCTTTTAATATAAATTATGAACTTTAAATTCGCAGGAGATTTAGAAGAAATTTAGGAGAATCAAGTGGAATGTGAATTGCATGGGTTTAGGATGCCAGAATTGAGAAGCGGAGCCCGGAGATCAAAGCGTCTTGATGATCTTCAGACTCTTCAGCAACCTGTTAACACAGCTGAGAACTGGATACAGCCTGCTCAAAATAAGACTAGAAGGAGAGTTGGTGGTAGAGGAAGAGGTGGTAATGCTGCAGGTGTAGCTAAAGGGTCTACGCCAGCTATCCCCACTAGGCCGACTACTGCAGGTAGAGGCCGAGGAATTAGGTTAATTGATTTAGATCCAGAACCTTGTGAAGTTGAAGCTGCAGCTCGAGGAGCTTCTGAACCTGGTTATAATCAAGTTGAGGTGGTGGCAGATAAAGATATTGCAATGGAAGGTGAGAGTGGTGATAAAGCATTGGGAGCTGAAGAAGAAGGAAGCGCGACTCCAGTTCCCGAGAGGGTATTGCCCATTTGCTCATCATTCTTGTTTTTGTGCATTGAATTGCTAATACTTATTTAGTTATTTTGCTATTAATGTTAGATAGGTTCTTGCTTGCTTCATAAAACAATTTTTTTTTTAATTATATCACATTTCTGTGCCCTCTTTTCTTGATAAAGTAGTAAAGGAAGTTTTGGCTGGCACTTCTCTTTGATGTTTCTTGTGTTAGTTAAGAATATGCTGATAATGATGATCCTTTAGATTTTTTTCTCGGTTGGTCAATCGTCATTGTTTGAGTTTGTTAGCTTACATGTTATCCTTATTGTTCTTATGTTTTCTAAATTTGAATGAATCTTCTCACTAAAATTTATAGAAGCTCATCACTATTAAGCAGTTTTTTAATGAAGATAATGTTTTATACTGCTGTGTGCAGGTGCAAGTGGGAAATTCTCCTGTATATAAAACAGAAAGGAAGCTGGGTAAGGGTGGTTTTGGCCAAGTTTATGTTGGGAAAAGGGTAAGCGGTGGTACTGATAGAACAGGACCAGATGCGATTGAGGTATAGCTGGAGAGTTCATTATCATGTCTATGCATTTAAAGCTGCAACATCTCATTATCTGATGTCACTTGTTTTTCCTTTGTAGGTTGCACTAAAATTTGAGCACCGAAATAGCAAAGGTTGCAATTATGGCCCTCCTTATGAGTGGCAAGTGTATAAGTATGTATATACCTTGATTGCCTGAATTGCCATTTTAAGATTTTATCTTTAATCCTTTATATGTTTGAAACTTATTAGGTTATTCCTCATTCCTTAATTAGCTTGTTTGTTTCCTTTTAAATTGAAGTTCTCTAAATGGATGTTATGGAATTCCTTGGGTACATTACAAGGGTCGCCAAGGGGATTTCTACATTCTGGTGAGTGTTGATTAGCTCTTTATATTAAAAGATGTTGTAAATTTACATGCTCATTCTAAAGGAAATTAAAAATATTTTAGGTCATGGACATTCTTGGGCCGAGTCTTTGGGATGTTTGGAATTCCCTTGGCCAATCGTAAGTAGCATTCTCTCTCTCTCTCTCTCTCTCTCTCTCGCTATCATTCTCTTTGTCTATTTGTCTGTCTATCAACATGTGAAGACAGTTACAGAGATAGTTCCTTACCTTTTGTTCATCTTCTCCCTGCTCATTTGATGTGATGATACCTGCAACAGGATGTCACCAAATATGGCTGCCTGCATTGCTGTGGAGGCAATATCAATTCTTGAGAAGCTTCATATGAAGGGGTGAGTTAGTATCTTCATGCTTTAATTTTTATGTTTAAGGTTTGCATTCCCTTCTTACTGCAATAGTTTACTATTTCTTATCATGTTGGCCTTTGCTCAAGAAAGGTTTGTGCATGGAGATGTGAAGCCAGAGAATTTTTTACTTGGACAACCTGGAACTGCCGATGAGAAGAAGCTATATCTAATTGATCTTGGACTGGGTATGTTATTGTTTGTTTCTCATTTATGGTCCTTTCAAAGTGGAACCATGAACAAATCATGTAAAACAAATATTGTTTTTTTGGCATTTTTGTGCAAATAGGTTTAAGCTTATAGCATATTTGAAATTGTGGTAACACTGTTCTGAAGTCTTATATGTTTGTTTGACTAAAATGCTTTTGGTTCAGCATCTAGGTGGAAAGATCAATCATCTGGTCAACATGTTGATTATGATCAGAGGCCTGATGTGTTTAGGTGTGTAGAATTTTCTTCTTGTTTGAATCTTTTTCATTTCATTCTTATTTTTGAATTATGGCACTTCTCTTTGGCAGGGGAACAATAAGATATGCTAGCGTTCATGCACATTTAGGTCGGATTGGAAGTAGGCGGGATGACCTTGAGTCATTGGCATACACTTTGATATTTCTTATAAAAGGAAGGCTTCCTTGGCAGGGGTATCAGGTAAATTTGTAGTGTTTAGTGTGCTTGTATCTTGGATACATTTCTCAAATGAACAAGTCTGACATAATTTCTTTTTGTTATTATGTGTCAAAATCCAGGGGGATAACAAGAGTTTTCTTGTTTGTAAGAAAAAAATGGCTACTTCTCCAGACTTGATGTGTTGTTTTTGTCCTGCCCCATTCAAACAATTTCTTGAAGCGGTCACAAATATGAAGTTTGACGAGGAACCCAATTATGCCAAGCTGATTTCTTATTTTGACAGCCTGATTGAACCTTGCACTCCATTAAGGCCAATTAGAATTGATGGAGCTCTTAAGGTGATTATGACTTTTTCCTCTTCCTTTTGAGTTGGGTAAGGTATTCCAGCTCGCTGACTTTTCCCTTGTTTTTCTTCCATAAATAGGTTGGACAAAAACGTGGAAGGTTACTTATAAATTTGGAGGAGGACGAGCAACCTAAGAAGAAAGTTCGATTAGGCAGTCCTGCTACACAGTGGATATCTGTTTACAATGCACGCCGTCCAATGAAGCAGCGGTAAATTTTAATACTTATTGCTATTGCTGGTTTGCTTGAAATTCTGATTGCTCGTGATATACTAGTTCCCACCTGTCCTTCCTAGTTTTGTAAATCTGGAAAATGAGTTGATTTTATTTATCATTCAAACCCTGAGTAGGCAAGCACTTTTTGAACTGTGTGTGGTCTTTCAGATCTCTCATAAATTATTAAAATGGGTGTGATGTTTGAATTGCTGCCTGTAAGTTTTTCTTAGCTTAGGATCCAGCCGAAAACTGTTTATCTTATATGCTTAAACTGGTTTGAAGTATTTTTATATCTTCTTTTCTTCTGCCTTTGTAGCTCAATTTTTAAACATTTTTCCAATTACTTTTGAATTGACTCACTAGTAATCTAATAATTGTTATAAAGATTGTTAGTTAATATTTATTTTGATCGGTTGAGGCGGTCCAAGATAAGGGAGACGGATGATACGCTCTCAAGATATAGCTTCTAGGCATCTTAGAAATATAAGCAGAAATTGAGTGTGCTCTTTAATCTTGTGGAATTCGTACATTCAAAACAAATTAGCAGCTATACTTTTGCATTGTTGATGTTCTGTGATTTGAAATTTTTAAAAACTAAATGCAAGTTTGGTAATGAAAAGACAAAAGATGATTAATAATCTTTAAAAATTAAATGTAATGTTCGCTCATTGTGCTTAGCTTGTCCACCACTGTTTGACGTTGCATCTATTATATAAACCTAACAGACTTCATCAGTTACTTTGGACTTCTGATATATTGAGATGTGAAAGATTCAGATGGTTTGCATTTTTGGTGGTTAAACGATTATCTTTGTTTGCTGGAAAGAATATCATTTGGTTTCTAAAAGAGTCATCAAGTCTTATTTCTTGAACTTTCAAGAGCATCTGAGTGCATATATAACACCAGAACTACATGCTTCTCATATTCAAGTCGTGAGAAGGAACTTCTACTAAATGATTTATCCTTATTAAAGCCCATGGCTAGATGTTAGTGTATTGTCATCATGGAGACATTGCAGAGTATAAAATGTTGTCTAGCAAATGGATTTTTTTTTGTCGGGAGGATGAGCCAAGGGAAGAGCAATACGGACTAGTTGTAGTTAGGGAGTGGAAAATGGAATTGAGAGGTCTGACGGTGAAAGTAATTGAGGGCTGAAGGTTGCTAAAGATATCAATGAATATGGCATGCTCTGATTGATTTTATTAGAAGTTATGGAGGAGATTTTGAATTGTCGAACAACCAAAATACTTCTACTATTTTATATTTAGTTAGATAATGAAGACAATTTCGTTTCAAACATAATGTTGGAAAATTGTTTCAACCAATTTTTTTTATTTAATTGTCTTAATATTTGATTTGATCTATTCCATTATCTTGACCTTGCAGATTTCATCATCAGAAAACTTACATGATTATAATATCGTCAATTAGTATAGTTTATAAGAAACTTTTTGTTTGTAGTTTCTTTTTTTGTTTCTATTGCTTAAGCAATTGTTGGAATTTTAGATATCACTATAATGTAGCTGATGCAAGGCTGCGCCAGCATGTGGACAAGGGTAATGAAGACGGGTTATATATAAGCTGTGTGGCCTCTGCAGCTAATCTATGGGCGTTAATCATGGATGCTGGAACCGGTTTCACTTCACAGGTTTATGAGCTGTCGGCCGTCTTCTTGCACAAGGTTAGTATTCAAAAAACATTTCTTATATCTTTTGCTTTTGCTTCTGCGTCATGCTTTATGAATTTATTAATGCTGAATATCATGGTTGCATTTTTGTCAGGATTGGATTATGGAACAGTGGGAAAAAAATTTCTATATCAGTTCAATAGCTGGTGCGAGTAATGGAAGTTCTTTAGTTGTCATGTCCAAAGGTTAGTATTTAGCACCTGTCTGTACAGTTGAATAGAAGTACATCTTGTAATTGAAGGTAGTTTTTGAGTTGGAATTTGCTGATTCCTAGTAGTAGTCATATAGCTCGCATGTGTGGTTAAGTGAATTAGATATTTTGTCTGAGGAATTGATTCTGATTTTTCTCTAATTATATAGGAACTCCTTACACTCAACAATCTTATAAAGTGAGCGAATCTTTTCCTTATAAGTGGATAAATAAGAAGTGGAAAGAAGGGTTTCATGTCACTTCCATGACAACTGCTGGCACTCGCTGGGGTGTAGTGATGTCCAGAAATGCTGGATATTCCGATCAGGTATGAATTCTGATGAGAAGTATACGTGTTATTTTCTTTCCTTGCTAAGCGCCGTGTTTTCTTTTCTAAGCAACGGTATCTGATTATTTTATACTTAAACTTTACGGTTAAAGGTTGTGGAGCTCGATTATTTGTACCCAAGTGAAGGAATACATCGACGATGGGAAAGTGGGTATAGGATCACATCTATGGCTGCTACCGCTGACCAGGCTGCCTTCATATTAAGCATACCCAAAAGGAAAATGGTTGATGAAACTCAGGAAACTCTGCGTACCTCTGCGTTCCCGAGCACCCATGTAAAGGTAGGTGTCACAGTCATCTCTGCTTCATTTGGTACTGCTGATAGTAAACCTTTTCGAGTCGCATGCATAGCTATTTTGTTTTGCATTGGAGATATTGACTGCTGTTTAATTTTATCAGGAAAAATGGTCTAAAAATCTGTACATAGCATCCATCTGCTATGGCCGAACGGTGTGCTAATGAAAACCGGTGTATATGTGGGGTGTTGCATCACCCCCAAAAGTTTATAGTTTGAAATTTTGAAAGCTGAGAGAGTGTTTTCAGGAGTCAATTGGAGGCTGTATTGTGCAAGTCAAGAGTATATTGATTGTAAAAAGGGGAAGTGGGAGAAATAGAGAAGAAAAAAGAGAGAATTGAAAGGTTATGGCCCTTGAGGTAGTGGGCAATATGATGTTGAAAATATTTAATTATATATAGTAGTACCTGCCTATTTCCACCAAGTTGTGCTTCATTACATTCAAATCCTCGATACCTATACACAGTCACTATTTTCATATAATGTTTGTGCAGTTTGTAGAGTCAAAATTTGCCATTGTTATGAGTTGCAGCTGCACAAAATATTAATCTGTAAAGCTACATAAAACTTGCAAGTAAACATTATTGTTTTTTACTAGTCATTGCTTGAATCTAACGGTGTAATTGAATGAGTCGAGTAGCTTTACTCGGATCTAGAGTTGGGAATTTGAAACTCCATTTTAATTTCATCGAGTATTGTTTTAGGTGCTCGAGTTCTATCCATAATTGAAAATTAATCTGAACTCGATTCGACTCTTTTATCTATATGAGTAGTAGGGGTGGGCATGGACCGGTTAACCGGTCCATGAGGGCAATTTGTAAACCGGTCCATTGTAATACGGTTTTTAAAATTAAAAACATAAACCTAAAATTTTAAACGGTTAACCGGTAAATCGGTTAACCATAAAAAACGGTTCGGTTTTTCGGTTTTACGGTTTTTAACCATATAACCATTAGAAAAATTAAAGACAAAAAAGATAAAATTTTAATTCTATTTGATTTTTTAGCAAACAAAAAAAAAACTATAGAAATTCAAATTATATTAAAAATATAAATCTAAACTATCTTATAAATAGTTAAGTCAATGCAAATATTTAAAACTATTATTATTTATAAATAATTTATGAGTAATATTAAAGCTAGGTTTGTATTTTTTGAATTATTTGTGGTGTTGTTCACGTCCACTTTCTACTATTTATATACTTAAATATTCCTATTTCTGTTAAGTAAATATTTTAATAAGGAAAACAAATTTCTTTTAAAATATTTTCATATATAAATTCTCCTAAAATATATAAATATTCCTAAATAAAATATATGTCAATATATTTTTATAATTAGATTTTATTGTGTATATTATAAAATCCATATTATTTTACAGATCATAAAATATATCTTATTAATTATTAAAAATATATGAATATATATATAAACCGGTTAACCGATTAACCACGGTTTTTAGAAATCCAAAACCTAAACCTAAACCATTAACCATGAAAACTAAAAATCAAAACCTACACCAAAACCGTTGGACCGGTTAACCACATTTTCCGGTTCGGGTTTCCGGTTTCGGTTCGATTAATCGGTTTGACCGGTTTTTTTGCCCACCCCTAATGAGTAGTTTAAAAATAATTTTAGTATACAAGTGGGGGTATAAATATAAGGCAATTTTTTTAATTCATATATTTATGCTCTTATCAGTACAATCAATTATTTCAAGAGCAAATTGTTCTGAAGCCTCCATACATACCATGATTTACATTTTAGTCTCTTTTGTTTGAAAATTAAATAGTACAGTCCTCTGTTTTTATTTCTGTCAACAATTTAGTCCCTCCATTTATTATTGGTGTTTTAAAACTTTTTATTATAAAAAGTATATCCAATGAGTTTTTTATTTATAAAAATAAAAGTAAAGAGTCAGTTTAACTTTCCATTTAATATTAATTATATTTTTATTTAATTTAATTTTTATTTGTATAAATTTAATAATAAAAATATAATGTCATGTATATTTATATAATCATCCAAAGGTTAAAAGATTATAAATATATACGCTAGTTTAGTGTTTAAAATTTATTTTTATATTTCAAAAAAAACATAACAGCGTTTTTTTTTATATATAAATGAAGAGGGGATTGTGGGAGAGATTAAACCTTTTTTAGGGGGATTGTGGAAGTAATTGAATCCACAACCGAGTAATTTTCTACTTAGCGCTTATACCATTTGAGCTGTACCTCGTCACTAATAATAGCATTATTAAAAGCAATGAGTTCCAATTTTCAATCAAACTTCACCTTTGGCTTATATTGATCTTTCTTTCAATAATTTATCTGGTGAAGTTCCTGTAGCATTTCCATGGAGTGTGAAACTGCTTCAACTAAGCCGAAACCATTTTTCCAGTTTCTTGCCTCAGAATCTTTCAAATTTCAGGCAGCTTCAATACCTTGATCTCCATGACAATAACTTCACCGGTGAAATCCCTAAGTTTGTACGTGACCTCTCTTTTATCCAAATTTTGAATCTTAGAAGTAATTCATTCAACGCATTCCGATGAATCTATCCATATGTTACGGCCGAATGGTGTGCTAATGAAATACCAGTGTATATAGGGTGCTGCATTACCCCCAAAAGTTTATAGTTTTGAAATTTTGAAAGCTGAGAGAGATAGAGAAAAAGAAAAAAGAGAAATGAAAGATTGTGCCCTGGAACTAAAAGCTACCTGGGTATTGCTACCTTGTTGTGCTTCATTACATTCAAATCCCATCTAAAAATAGCCACTACTTTTATATCATGTTCTTGCGATTTCTAGAGTTCAAAGTTGGCATTGTTTTGAGCTGCAGCTGCACAAAATATTAATTTTTTTTACTAGGTCATGGCGGTTAGGTCATGCCAAAATATTAGTTGAAACACTCTCAAATTGCGTGTTTATTAATGGTTCTAAAATTTGAACCTTAATCGAGTTCTATTTTAGAAGCAACTGGGCTTGACTCGGCTCTGAAATTCAATCCTCCAACCATCAAGCTTGATTTGGCTTGATCCGACTATCTATATATGCTGATATAGTCTCCTTTCTTGTACCTTGAATGATTTTGTTTGTAAGAATAAGATTCTATAAAGAAGACTGACTCATTCTTCTATGACAAACTTTTCTTATATTAAAAATATTCTTTCATATGTTCTGTTACTGTAGTATTTGTCACTTTTCTCTTTTGAATATTAAGAGCATTTGTTAGTAGTGACAATCGTCAGGCTAAGCAAAATTAGAGGCATGACAGCAGGCGAATGTTAAATTTAATTGAATATTTGCAATCATAAATCTGCAGAAAAAAAAAATGTAATATTTTGGCATTGTAGGAAATACTACAATTTCCTCTGCTTCCACATTCTTACGGTCGTGGAACTCCTCTGATATTTCCAGTTGCTGTCAATGGGAAAGAGTTTACTGCGATTCGCAGCAGGTGATTACCGATCTTCAACTCGAAAATATTACTCAGTTAGTGGCATATGGATCTGTTGTGACATCAGATGTTTTAACTTCACTTTTTCACTTGAAAACACTCACCTCTCTAACCATTTCTTACAATGACATGCACGGTCAAATTCCACGAGCCGGATTTGCCAATCTGACAAACCTCGTCTTTCTTTATATGCATGAAAATTGTTTCACCGGTTCGATTCCTCAGTTATTTTCTTTGAGGAATTTGGAAACCCTTGACCTAACCAATAATCTGCTCCATGGAACATTAAATCTCAACTTTGGAGCGGTTTCAAATTTAAGGTGGCTGAGCTTCAGTTTAAACTTACTCCGAGGAGATCCTGTAAAGCTCGGAAACCTCACTAGTTTGGAATTACTTTCACTGGGAGACAATAAGTTTTCTGGAGAAATTCCGTCATCGCTGTTTGGTTTGAAGGAATTGAACTTTTTGGATTTAAGAAGGAATTCTTTTTCCACGGAGATACCCATGGAGATTGGTAACTTTTCCAAGATGGTAGTTCTTCTGCTGGGACAAAACAATTTTCAGGGTAAGATTCCAGCATCAATTCAAAAAATGAAAAATCTAGAAATACTTGATCTACAAGATAATTTTCTCTCTGGCGATATCCCGACATGGCTGTTTGATTTCAAGAACATGATTGATTTGATACTCGGAGGCAATAGACTTTCTTTGGGAAACAAGACTATCCGACCAAAGAGCAGCAACTCGTTATCTCTATTATCTTTGAGATCTTGCAATCTTTCAGGCCAAGTACCCATTTGGATTTCCAATTTGGCTAGACTTAATTTCTTGGACCTTAGTCATAACAACCTCACAGGAAATTTTCCTCAATGGCTAGCTGAAAAACAACTGTGTTACTTGATTTTATCATCTAATAAGTTTTCAGGTTCTTTGCCTCCTCTATTGTTTCAATCGGAGCAGTTATATGTTCTCGTGGCTTCGAACAATAATTTCTCAGGATTACTGCCGGAAACTGTTGGTAAAGCTGTTGAATTGATAATGCTGATGATGTCAAGGTAATGCTTTCTCTGGTGCAATTCCCAAAGCCATCTCAGCTTTGTCTTACCTAAAGTTATTGGACTTGTCAAGCAACAAAATTTTCAAGCAATGAGTTTCCAATCTTTAATCAAACTTCACCTGTGGCTTATATTGATCTTTCCTTCAATAATCTCTCCGGTGAAGTTCCTGTAACATTTCCATTGAATGTAAAACTGCTTCAATTAAGCCGAAACCATTTTCCCGGTTTCTTGCCTCAGAATCTTTCAAATTTCAGGCGGCTTCAGTACCTTGATCTTCATGACAATAACATCACCGGTGAGATCCCCGAGTTTTTATGTCTTCTCTCTTCTCTCCGAATTTTGAATGTGAGAAGTAATTCTTTCAACGGCTCCACTCCGATGAATCTGTGGAATCTTAGTGCTCTGCAAATACTCGATTTTTCTGGTAACAGCCTTAATGGGAATATTCCGAGTAGCTTAAGTAAACTCACAGGGATGACCGATGAACATGATGCCTTTTCTTCACAGCCTATCATTAGTGATTCAGATTTCTTTTCAGTTCTCTTCAACCAATATTATAACTTGGAAGGATTTAGAAGTTTCCTGGAAGAACTCCAAATTGGGTCTTCCAAGCCAAAATCTTCAGATGTATACTTTTCTTGACCTATGTAAGCTCCAATTGTCAGGGGAAATTCCAGATAGTATTGGCGGTTTGAAAGGCTTAAAGTCGCTGAATATTTCTATAAACAAACTCTCCGGAAATATACCAATGAGTTTTGGTGATATGCAAAAGCTTGGAGAGCCTGGATTTATCCCATAATGATATCTCTGGAGAAATTCCAGAGACATTGGCAAAGTTATTGGAGCTTACATACTTGGATTTGAGCAACAACAAATTGAAGGGTCGAATTTCAAGCGGTCCTCAAATGGACAGAATGAATGATCCAAACTCTTATGCCAACAACACTGGATTGTGTGGTATGCAGCTTCGGGTTCCTTGCGACAAGCCCTCGCCTGAACCGAACCCAACAGAAGCAGAGACTGAAGTTGAGGAAAGTAAGAATTGGGAAACTTGGTTTTCATGGAAAATGGCAGTTATCGGATATCCTTCTGGGCTTTTGTCAACAATATTGGTTATGTATGTCTCTGGCTACTTCAATGTCACACCTCAGCAAGGCCAAAGACTCCACGTTGGGCGTATTTAATTCGTGTAATCTATTAAAAACACTTTGAGTGAATTTGTCTCTGACTCTAAAATCCAAAACTCGATATTCAGATCAAACTCAAATCAATTTTTTTTTTTTTTTTTTGAGAATAACTCAAATCAATTTCTATTGTAGGTGCTTGAACTATGCACAATAATTGAGAATCAAGCCCGACTAGTATTATCATCATGGACATGCTATTTTGGGGTATACAGCTCAAACTCAATCCAAATATTTTCTTCTTCTTTATAATATTTTCTTCTTCTTTATATTTAAGTAAGATAATGAAGACAATTTCTGTTTCAATCAAAATGTTGGAATTTTTTTAATTATAAATTGACACTAACTTTTTTTTTTTTAATATTACAACCATGTCATTTTCATGTTATAGTTTTTTTTAATTTAGTTTTCTCAATATTTGAATTGATTTATTCCATTATCTAGAGCTTGCAGATTTCATTATCAGAAAATTTACATGACTCTGCAACTAATTTATGTCGAACCGGTTTCAATTCACAGGTTTAATCACGGATGCTGGAACTGGTTTCACTTCACAGGTTTATGATCTGCCGGCTGTCCTTTTCCTTTAAGGTAATTATTCAAAAACAGTTCTTAAATCTTCTGCTGCTGCATCATGCTTTATGAATTTATCAACTCTAAATATCATGGTTGCATTTTTGTCAGGATTGGATTACCGAACAGTAGGAAAAATATTTCTGTATCAGTCCAATAGCTGGTGCGAGTCATGAAATTTCTTTAGTTGTGTACGTGACTCATGTGATGTCCAAAGATTAGCAGACTTGTATAAATTCTTAGCCATTTGCTTGAATCTAGGATTGGTCGGATCTAGGATGTAAGTGAATAGGGTCCTAAGTGGCGGATCCAGAAATTTTATATATGGTGGGCAAGGTTGTACCGAAAATTTATAAAATAGATAACATAAAAAAAGTTAAGGTGGTCAGTACTATAAATTTTAAGGTCGTAAAACTATACTAGTAATGTATATATTTATATTTTTCAGAGATTTAAAAAATAAGGTGGTCAACTGTCCATTATAAACTCTTCCTAAGTCCGCCCCTCGGTCCAGATGAAAAATTTTGAAACTCAAGTTTGATTTGGCTCTAACATTTGAAGTCCATTGATTAAAGTTTGATTAGACTTCCAGACATATCAAGCTGAGTATCGTGACGTTTGAATTCAACCTAACAATTGACTTGAGTAGTTCAAATTCAAGTTCAACTCGATTACCAATAAGTTTTTTAAGCCAACCTTGAGTTGATTCAACTCGGTTGTATCCTTTAAATCTGCTGCAATAATGTCCTCTTTTTCCAATGTAAGTGGACCATAAGCTGCGGTAGTCTCATTCCTCGCAGCTTCGAATGGTTTTGTCTGTTATAAGAAAGACTGACTCATTTCTTCTATGGCAATCAAGTCCATTTCCATTAATTTTGCGTCTGATTGTTGAGTTGGAAATGTAAATTGTGGTTAAGTTTCTACGATTGACTATTGACTTCGGTGAGTATAATATTGAGGAAATTACGCCCTGGACGTTTTTTTTTTTGAATTTTTTACAAAAGTACGCTTTAACTTTTGGCTGTTGCTAAAATACCGTTTCTTAATTTTTTTTGCAAAAATATGCCATCTACCAATGGTCTACAAAAAGAACGTATTTTTACAAAAAAGAAAGATTAGAGTGTATTTTTGCAAACATTTAATTGAAAATAGGTATTTCATAAGAAGTCATATAATATTTTGTGCGTTTTAATTTAATTGATTCTAGAAAGTTGGATAACTTTCAAATATGTCAAATGAAACCCTTTAGGCGTTTCATTTTTCACTTATCACTTATTGAGTGATCTCTAAGACCCTTTTCTTTTTGTTTCTTTTAGATAGAATGTATTTTTATTCTTCATTCTGATCTAATTAGTGAGACGATTGAAAACGCCATTTACTAGTTCCGGAATCCTTTATCTTTTCCTTGAATTATTTCGAAATGGCAGCAACATACCACTTTTTTTGATTTATTTATTTCTATTTTTATTTTTATTAAAGAATCAGACTAACAATTGATCTCTGTGTGATACATTTTTTTAATCAAAACAATTTGGTCAATTTTAACAAAATTCGTGAACTTAAAATTTGCTCGAACGGAATTCTTTCTATTTCGACATTAAAAATATACCTACTCTTTTAAAATCCACTTCATTAATATCATAATCGTTGTTATAATGTCATTTAGTTTTGAATCTTCGTCACTCCCTTGTTTTTTTTATTTATCATTTTTAAAAAAATAAAATTGTAGTAAAGAAATCAGGAATCGCACCCGAGTAATAAAGCGTAAGGGGCGTAGTCGCACCCGGGTACAAAAGAAGTAAGCAAACTAATTATATGAAGCCACCAACTTCAAAGAAGCCACTAACAAGATGAAGCTAATTCAATAATTAATGAAAGCTAAATTAAGACAGCACATATGAGCCTTAGCAGCAGGCACCATGATGAAGAACTGAATTTGCATGAACCAGCAAATATTCATGCACTTTCCATAATAATGCAGCGAACCCGCTGATTGAAGAAGAACAACCACCAGAGGTAATAAAACAGCACCAGAAACAGCAATATACAATAACACCACAAGCAATATTTTATAACCATTTGGAAACATATATTTATGGTCTAATGCTTTAAAAAATCCCGATCTTTTAATTCCTTTTTGATCTAACTCTGACGTTGAAAAATCATTAATTTTACCCTATTTTGTATTTTTATGTTTCAATAGTACTCCGAAATATTAAATTGGCATATTTTTCATTTGAAAAAAAATAAAAAACGTTCTCCATATCTAGCTTATATGAATTGTATGTGTTTAAAATTTATTAAATTTAGTTAAATTAATGAAAAATTTAAATTAGTTTTAATTTGACTGTGGTTTTAATTAGTTTTTAAAAATAAAGGATTTACTTGTTTTTTTAAATGGAAATGAATTTAACGTTATCTTTAAACTTAGTTAATTGATGATTTCACCATTTAAATAAAAAAATTGACAAAAAAATGAAAAGTTGGGGTACAATTGAAATGATAAAATACGAAATAGACTGACTAGTTTTCAACGTCAGGGTATGATTTTTTATTTTTTTTTATCGAAGGTGGAAATCGACTTCTTAGAGTCTCATGTTAGTTGTTAGTTACCGAGGCGTGGTTCGAACCCACAACCTCTCGATGCACTTAGAGACGTCTTAACCATTCAGGCTAGGCCTACATAGGCGTCAAGGTATGATTGAAAATAGGCTAAAAGGTTAGATTTTTTTTAAGGCATTAGACCTATATTTATCTATAAATAATTGTATTTTTTTATAACTTTTAGATGATTTTAATAAAATTTTTTTAATTTGTACTTTTTAATAAATAACTTCATAATTCAATATATAAAATATTTATAAACTGATAATTTAATAAATATGATTATATTAATAATTATATTGATTTTTTTTAAAAAGACACTCTCTTATAAAAAAAATATTGAAAAAATAATAAATTAACAAGAAAGTGTTTTTTTTAATGGTTGATAGTTTGTACTTATGAATAAATATGAATCACACGACATAATCGATATACTTTATGAATATGGTCGATAGTTTGTCAACAATTATAACTATGACTAAGGATGACAATGTGGTGGAGAGGGGGGACACGAAAGCCATCCCCATTTATGGACGAAACTATACCTTTAAAATAATTAATTCTTTTTATATATTTTATAAAATATCTTACTTTAAATTTTTTTCGAAATTTCTTTTAATATATATTTTTTGTAGTATAAATTATTCTTTTTATTTAATGGTGCCCTATCTCAAATTACGTACAATCTAACTTTGTCACCGTTTCTGTCTACACTATTTATGAAAATTTCCCTCTTGTTTTATTTTATTTATAGATATGAATTTATTTTTATTTATATTCATATGAAAATATTCATATTCATAAAACATTTTTGTTTGAAAGTATATCAATGAACATTTTCATTTTTGTTTTATTTTTAAATATGATGGATTGTTTTTATTGTTAAATTTAAGATTTGAAGTGTTTTAATAATAATTAATATCATTAAGAGATTGCCTTAACTAGATGAAAACAATAATTATATTTTTAATTAGTTATTAATTTTTTATTTTAAAACATGAAAAGCTACAATAAATACTAAATTAATGTAAATATGCATACTATTTTTTATCTTTTGATAATTATATAATTATATATATAATATTAAATTTTTATAATTAAAATTGTACTAATAAAAATTAAATAAGTCAATATATATATATATATATTGATAATTTTATATTTATATCTACATTTTATAATAATAATTTATATTGAAAAAAAAACATAATTAACAAAAATATTGTAATTATATTTAATAAATACACACTATTTGTGTTTATTGATTATATTTTTTTAAATTGTGTGATAATGAGAAAGTGGACAATTATAATAGGAGAAAAGAAGTATATAAGACTAAATACAAATTGTAAAAGTAATGCAGAAGTCAAATTTGTATACCGATGCAAAATTAAGGAATAAATTGACAGTGCAAGTCAATTGCAAGAAGATGAGCTACCACTATCAGTGTCCTCCCTCTGTTTTATGTCATTGGAAAACTAGAGAAAATAAACAATGGCCAAACTGATGAATTTGCTAATGTTCATCATCTTCTTGGTTCCTTTATTGTTCAGCCCTTGCCAATGCTGTCCTCAATATCAGAAAGAAAAGCTCCTTCAATTCAAATCTTTAATTGTCGGAAACACTACTAATACTTCCTCAGTTTCAAGCTTCCTACCGTCGTGGAACTCCTCCGATACTTCCAGTTGCTGTCGGTGGGAAAGAGTGTTTTGCAAATCGCAGTTGATTACTGATCTTCAACTCGAAAATATTACTCATTTAGCGGCATCTGGATCTGTTGTGACATCTGATGTTTTAACTCCACTTTTTCACTTGAAAACACTCACCCGTCTTGATATTTCTAACAATAATATACACGGTCAAATCCCAGGAGCAGGATTTGCCAATCTGACCAACCTCGTCTCTCTTGATATGTCTGAAAATCGTTTCACTGGTTCCATTCCTCCTCAGTTATTTTCTTTAAAGAATTTGTCGGTTCTGTACTTGAATTTTAACTTGCTCCGAGGAGATCTTGTAATGCTCGGAAACCTCACTAGTTTGGAAAAACTTTTACTTAAAGACAATAAGTTTTCTGGATCAATTCCGTCATCGCTGTTTGGTTTGAAAGAATTGCACGATTTGGATTTAAGTGGGAATTCTTTTTCCATGGAGATACCCATGGAGATTGGCAACTTGTCCAAGATGACAAACCTTCTGCTGGGACAGAATAATTTGCAGGGTAAGATTCCTGCATCAATTCAAAAAATGGAACACCTAAGAATACTTGATCTGGAAGATAATTTTCTCTATGGCGATATCCCGACATGGCTGTTTGATTTCAAAAACATGAATGATTTGCATCTCGGAGGAAATAGACTCTCTCTGGGAAACAAGACTATCCGACCAAAGAGCGTAAACTCGTTATATCTATTATCTTTGAAATCTTGCAATATTTCTGGCAAAACACCCATTTGGATTTCCAATCTGACCAATCTTTATTTCTTGGACTTGAGTCATAACAACCTCACGGGAAATTTTCCTCAATGGCTAGCTGCAAAAAAATTGTCTTACTTGATTCTATCAGCTAATAAGTTTTCAGGTCCTTTGCCTCCTCCATTATTTCAAAACGAGCAGTTATTGATTCTCATTATTTCAAACAATAATTTCTCAGGATTACTGCCGCATACTATTGATGAAGCTGTTCGATTGACAGTGCTTATGCTGTCTGGTAATTCTTTCTCTGGTGCAATACCCAAATCCATCTCAGCTTTGTCTTCCCTGGTGTTACTGGACTTATCAAGCAACAAATTTTCAAGCAATGAATTTCCAATCTTTAAGCAAACTTCACCTTTGGCTTATATTGATCTTTCCTTCAATAATCTCTCCGGTGAAGTTCCTGTAACATTTCCTTTGAATGTAAAACTGCTTCAATTAAGCCGAAACCATTTTTCCGGTTTCTTGCCTCAGAATCTTTCAATTTTCAAGCGGCTTCAATACCTCGATCTCCATGACAATAACATCACCGGTGAAATCCCCGAGTTTGTATGTCTTCTATCTTCTCTCCGAATTTTGAATCTTGGAAGTAATTCTTTCAACGGATCCATTCCGATGAATCTGTCGAATCTTAGTGCTCTGCAAATTCTCGATCTTTCTGGTAACAGCCTTAGTGGGAATATTCCGAATAGTTTAAGTAATCTCACAGGGATGACCGATGAACATGATGCTTTTTCTCCACAGCCTATCATTAGTGATTCAGATTTCTTTTCAGTTATCTACAACCAATATTATAACGTGAGGGATTTAGAGGTTTTCTGGAAAAACTCCAAAATGGGTCTTCCAAACCAAAATCTTCAGATGTATACTTTTCTTGACCTATCAAACAACGGATTGTCAGGTGAAATTCCGGATAGTATTGGCAGTTTGAAAGGCTTGAAGTCGCTGAATATATCTACGAACAAACTCTCCGGAAATATACCAATGAGTTTTGGTGAAATGCAAAGCTTGGAGAGCATGGATTTATCCGATAACAATATCTCTGGAGAAATTCCTGAGACATTGGCGAAGTTGTTGGAGCTTACTTACTTGGATTTGAGCAACAACAAATTGAAGGGTCCAATTCCAAGCGGTCCTCAGATGGATAGGATGAATGATCCAAACTCTTATGCCAACAACACTGGATTGTGTGGTATTCAGATCGGGGTTCCTTGTGACAAGCCCTTACCTAAACCTGAACCAAACCCAACAGAAGCAGAGACTGAAGCTGAAGAAAGCAGGAGTTGGGAAACTTGGTTTTCATGGAAAATGGCAGTTACTGGATATCCTTTTGGGCTTTTGTCAACAGTTCTGGTTATCTATGTCTCTGGCTATTTCAATGTCACTCCTCAACGAGGTCAAAGACTCCGTGTTAGACGTATCTAATTTTGTATATTTAGTAGCATGGAGTTGAGTCGAAATATTGTCAAATTCAAACTCAATTCGATACTAAAATTTTGAAACTCGAATGAGCCTGAGTTTAGTAAAATAATTGATAATCGAGTTGATTCAGCTCGACTCCACTCAATTGAATTATCTGAATAAATATTTTAAAATTAAATTTTGATGTGAAAAATAAGATTAGGATCTTGATCTAAAAGCTGAGGTCGTCCTGCATTACATTCAAAAGTTCAAATCTTCATGACCATCTACACATCGCTGCTGCTTTTATATCGACTTTGACTTACTGCGAGGAGATTCTGTAATGTTTCTGCAATTTGTAGAGTTAAAATGATCCATATATTGAGCTGCAACTTCCAATTAATAAACAGTTTTTATTAGAATAGAATACTTTTAGAGTGTTTTGCACCAACTTTAAAATTGTTTACACACGAACAATTTGTGTTACGCACAAACATGGTCAATGTAGTCAATGCACATGCCTGATAGTGTGTCAACAATCATATTTCCTCATTGGAAAATTTGATACATTGCATTGGTATAATAAATTACCAGTCTACAATTACAATTTTAAAAAATAAATTACTAATAGTCAATGATTAGAAAATTTTAAAAGATGAATTCGTCATTGAAAAACTCTTATTGCACTAGTTTATAATTACATTCTTGATACGCTTTAGCTAATAAAATATATTACTAAGAATGGCCAAATTGATGAATTTGTTGATGTTCATCAGCAGCTTGATTCCTTTATTGCTGAGCCCTTGCCCATGTTGTCCCCAATATCAGAAAGAAGCTCTCCTTCAATTCAAAACTTCCACATTAGGAAATCATTCGATTCGATTCGATTCGATTTGACTTGATTATTTATATGAATATTCGAAATACAAATTTTAGTATACTAAATAATGCACATTTGTAAATACATATAATTATAAAAGGATAAGAAATAATAAACTAAAGTCCGATTAAGCTTTTAAATATGTCAAGCTACATATTATGATTTTCAAAATCAACTGAGACAACTGATTTGAATATTTCAAACTCAAGTTTAACTCGATTAGTTTTTAGTAATATTTTTCGAGTTAATTTTGAATAGCTTTAAATCCGCTTTCTCAATTAGTTTGGGTGGGATCTAAATATTGTTAGAAGTCTCACACTGGCAATTAAAACTTGTCATTTTATCATTGTAAATGGACCATAAGCTGCTCTAGTCTCTTCCACTTGCAGCTTCGTATGATTTTGTCTGTAAATAGACCAAAGACCTGCTCTGTAGAGAAGATCGACTCGGTCTTCTATGATAGTCAAGTCCTTTTCCTCCATTAATTTTGAGTGTGATTATTGTAAAGTCTAAAATAATTTTTTGTGTTTGATATTTAAAAGAAAGTGTACAATGTTCATTTCAAATAGGTTTAATTCCTTAAAAAAAAAAACCCACCTTACACTTTTTCTTCGTCTATATCCTGACTTTATAAAAATACCATGTGTACCTAGGGATGGCAATGGGGCGGGGTGGGGACGGGGAAGCCATCCCCATCCCCATCCCCGCGTCTATGGGGAATCCCCGTCCCCATTTGATTAATGGGGATAAAATCATCCCCGTCCCCATCCCCATGGATTCCCCATCCCCATGGGGATCCCCGTTCCCCGTACAATTAAATATAATTTATAAATAATTTATTATTTTCATAAGATATTTGAAAAAAAAAAATCATTATAGAAAATACTATTACCTTTTATAATATTATATATTTATAACTAAATAAAAACTAATAAAAAAATTTATATTAAATTATTTAAAATTATAAATAACATACTAAAATTTATAATATAATATAAATATACATAAATATAAATATAAATCGGATCCCCATGGGGACGGGGATGGGGATCCCCATGGGGTGGGGACTATACTCCCCGTCCCCTCCGCATCTCCGTGGTTGGGGAATGATTTTCCCCCATCCCCGTACCCATGGGGGTAATTGGTGGGGATTCCCCGCCCCATTAGGGGCGGATCCCCACGGGGAACGGGGAATCCCCTCCCCATTGACATCCCTATGTGTACCCAATTTTGGATTTTTATGTTTCATCCCTACCCAAAAGCATTAAATTGTACTCTTTTCATTTGAAAAATAGTTTAAAACATACTTTTTCTATTTTAAAAAATACAAACAAACTCTTAAACTTTAAAAATAATCAAATACATCCGAATAATCAATTAATTTTTTTTTATTTTATAAAATAATAAAATAGATTAAAAAAATCTGGAATCAACGAGGAGCCGCCGCTGTTCCTTCTCATCGGAGAAGGAGCGGGGGCCGCTCCTTTTCCAAAAGTGGAGAAGGATTAATTTGGAGAAGGAGCAGCAACTCCTTCCCCAAATTGGAGAAGGAGCGAGAGCGGCCGCAGTTTCTGAAATAATTTTAAAAAAAATTATTATTATTTTTAATTTTTTTAAAGAAGATGGCATTTTTGTACTATTAATAACATTAATATCTAATTAGTATATAGGTTAAAAATGAAGAATTATTTTAAACTCTTTTTCAAATGAAAAGAGTACAATTTAATGGTTTTGGGTAGAGATGAAACATAAAAACTCAAAATTTGGTACAAACAGTTTTTTTACAAGGTCGGGGTATAAACGAAAAAAATGCAAGGTGGGTTTTTTTTTTAGGAATTAAGCCTTTCAAATAAAATGAAATAAATACTAAATTTGGAGTAAGTTTAATTTTACCAAACACACTTTAAATTCCACTTTATTAAAACTATAATCGTTGTTACACTATCATTTAATTTTGAATCTTTGATAATAAACTAATTCACACCACATAGCCATTTGATATTCATAAAAAAACTAATAAAAATTAAGTACATATTTTATTACTAGCTAACGATGGCCAAATTGATGAGTTTGTTGTTGTTCATCATCGTATTATTGCTGAGCCCTTGCCAATGCTGTCCTCAATATCAGAAAGAAGCTCTCCTTCAATTCAAATCTTCCATAGTAGGAAACTCTACTTTTTCCTCCGCATTCACCTTCATATACTCGTCGTGGAACTCCTCCGATGCTTCCGGTTGCTGTCAGTGGGAAGGAGTTGGCTGCGACTCGCAGCAGGTGATCACTAGTCTTAACCTCAATAATATTACATCCGCATCTGTTGTGACATCTGATGTTTTAACTCCACTTTTTCACTTGAAAACACTCACCTTTCTAAGCCTTGTTTCCAATGATATACACGGTGAAATCCCAGGAGCCGGATTTGCCAATCTGACTAACCTGGTTACACTTTTTATGTATGACAATCGTTTCACCGGTTCCATTCCTCCTCAGTTATTTTCTTTGAGAAATTTGAAAATCCTAGACCTGACTGATAATCTGCTCAACAGAAATCCTGTCATGCTCGAAAACCTCACAAGTTTGGAAAGACTTTTCCTTGCAGGCAACAAGTTTTCTGGAGTCATTCCGTCATTGTTGTTTGGCTTGAAAGAATTGCAATTTTTGGATTTGAGTTCGAATTATTTTTCCATGGACATACCCATGGAGATTGGTAATTTGTCCAAGGTGATACTTCTTGATCTGGGACATAACAATTTTCAGGGTAACATTCCTGCATCCATTCAAAAAATGGAACATCTAGAATTTCTTTATTTACAAAGTAATCTTCTCTCCGGTGATATCCCGGCATGGCTGTTTGATTTCAACAACATGATTCAGTTGAATCTCGGAGGAAATAGACTTTCTTTGGGAAACAAGATTATCCGACCAAAGAGCAGTAACTCGTTAATGGTATTATCTTTGAGATCCTGCAATCTTTCAGGCGAAACTCCCATTTGGATTTCCAATCTGACCAGTCTTATTTTCTTGGACTTGAGTCATAACAACCTCACAGGAAATTTTCCTAAATGGCTAGCTGATAAGTTTTCAGGTTTCTTGATTGTATCAGCTAATAAGTTTTCAGGTCCTTTGCCGCCTCAATTGTTTCAATACGATCAGTTAGTGGTTCTCGTGGCTTCAAACAATAATTTCTCAGGATCACTGCCGGATACCATTGGTGAATCCGCTCAAATGAGAGTGCTCATGTTGTCAGGAAACGCTTTCTCTGGTTCAATACCCAAATCCATCTCAACTTTGTCTAACCTAAAGTTATTAGACTTGTCGAACAACAAATTTTCAAGCAATGAGTTTCCAATCTTTAATCAAAATTCACCTTTGGCTTATATTGATCTTTCCTTCAATAATTTATCTGGTGAAGTTCCTGTAACGTTTCCATTGAATGTAAAACTGCTTCAATTAAGCCGAAACTATTTTTCCGGTTTCTTGCCTCAGAATCTTTCAAACTTCAGGCAGCTTAAATGCCTTGATCTCCATGATAATAACATCACCGGTGAAATCCCTGAGTTTGTATGTCACCTCTCTTCTCTCCAAATTTTGAATCTTAGAAGTAATTTTTTCATAGGATCCATTCCGATGAATCTGTCGAATCTTAGTGCTCTGCAAATACTCGATCTTTCTGGTAATAGCCTAAGTGGGAAAATTCCGAAAAGTTTAGATAGTCTCACTGGAATGATTGAACATGATACTTCTTCTTCACATCGTATCATTAGTGATTTTGGGTCTCCTGCTCTGTTCTCAATCGATAGTAATAACTTGAAGGATATAGAAGTTTCCTGGAAGAACTCCAAGTTGGGTCTTCCATGCCGAAATCTTCAGCTGTATACTTTTCTAGATTTATCAAACAACAGATTGTCAGGTGAAATTCCTGATAGTTTTAGTGGTTTGAAAAGCCTGAAGTCCCTGAATTTTTCTACAAACAAACTCTCTGGAAACATACCAAAGAGTTTTGGTGATATGCAAAGCTTGGAGAGTCTAGATTTATCCCATAACGGTATCTCTGGAGAAATTCCTGAGACATTGGTGAAATTATTGGAGCTTACATATTTGGATTTGAGCAACAACAAATTGAAGGGTCCAATTCCAAGCGGTCCTCAAATGGATAGGATGAATGATCCAAACTCTTATGCCAACAACACTGGATTGTGTGGTATGCAGATTGGGGTTCCTTGTGACAACCCCTCGCCTGAACCAAAACCAACAGAAACAGAGAGTGAAGTTGAGGAAATAAAAAATTGGGAGACTTGGTTTTCATGGAAAATGGCAGTTATCGGATATCCTTCTGGGATTTTGTCAACAATAATGGTTATGTATGTCTCTGGCTACTTTAACATCACACCTCAACGAGGCCGAAGACTCCGTATTAGGCGTATTTAATTTTGTATATTCAGTAGTATGTAATCAAGTTGATTTGAAACATAATCAAAGTTTGAGCTCGAATTGGTTCTAACATTCGAACCTCCAAACCCAACTTTGACTTGAGATTGATCCATTCAAGCTAGAGAAAAAAAATAGGGAATCGACTTCAAATCGGCTCAACTATCTATATAAACTAGGTCGATACACACGCTTTGCGCGGGTGAGATTAAATATTGTTCTAATTAAAATAATATTTTTCATATTTTCTAGTGAATTTTTTTAACATGATAGTTAAAATAAATAAAAAATTAAGCATTTAAAATAAAATAGATGCTAGATATAATAATAATAGGTGGAATATTTTTAATTATATGAAAAAATATGACATTGCAATTGTACTCAAAACATATACATGTTTGACATAGAAGAAATTACCATTACTATTGAGTGACTTTACTTTCCATGTCTCAACTTCAATTCATAACTAGGTCGATGCTCGTGCGTTGCACGGGTGAAATTGAATAATTTTATAACTTTTAAAAATTAATTTTTAATTTTTTTTATCATATAAGATGTATTTTTAAATTATATATTAAACTGAAATATAATTAGATTTATAAATTTTGCCAAATTTTTAGTTTACATTAAATTTTATTATTTAACTTCATAATGTAAATTAAAGTTTATAATTTATCAATATAAGTTAGTTAGATTTAGTGATTAGTTTTTTTAGAAAAATACATATTCAATAATTATACATTAAAATTTTTCAAATTCTACAGATATAAAACTTTTAAAATTAATTTAATTAATTTTTTAAATATACATTTTGTTTTATTAATATAACATATCAACACTTATAGCTTATTGGCATAAAAACTCTTCAAAAATCACAAACATCATGTTTATAAAATTTTATATGTTTAAATTTTAATAAATTTAATTTAATTTCAAATTTTTTAATTTTCTAACATTTTATAATCAATTAAATTGTTTGATGTTCTTTTAAATATATGTAATGTTCAATAAGATGTATTTTTAAATTATTTAATAATTTGATGTAATTATAAAATGAAATTTATTGACTGGGTTTAAAAAATTATTTCATTTTGTTAACATACGATAAATTAAATTATTAATATTATATAATACAATATAATAATTTATTGATTAAATTTTATGAAAATGCTTCATATACGATAATCTATAAACATTATTTCAAACTTTTATAACCATAAAAACTTTTCAATTTTATAGCCATTGAATTTTAGAAATTCAAATTTTCATACCTTATAAATATTAATTGTTCAAAAAAAACTTTTAAACATTAATATTAATTAATTAATAAGAAAAATATCGAATATAATAATACTTTAATTTAAAATGAAAAATTTATCAGTCAAAATATCCTTGATCATAAAAAAATTAAATGCAAGTTTAAACTTTTTTTGTCAAAGTTTAAATATTAATTAATTAAATTAAATTTCAAAAACTTTTATATTTCAAAATATATAAAAATATAATACTTTTTTTAATTCATAAAAACGCTTCTATACTATAACCCATAAGCATTATTAATATATTACTCCCTCCGTCCCAATAGAGTTGTCCACTTTGAGAATTTTTTTTGTCCAAAAACTCTTGTCCACTTTCAAAAAGTAATCAACTTTTACACTCAAATTTTCTATATTACCCCTATTTAAAATACACTAATGAGTAAATTGAAAGTAAATTGCAAGTGGACCCTATTTTAAATAGGGGTATGACAAAAAAAGTAAGGAAAATTTCGCAAAATCGATAAACAATAATTGCTTTTCTTAACTCTATTGGAACGGAGGGAGTATAACTTTTAAAAATTTATAACCATAAAAATTTAAAATATCATTGATGAAGTGACCTGCTATGGTCCAGCCTTGCTAGGCAGCTAATATTGTTTTAGGCATTACTGGTGCAAATTCTTTTAGAATCAATGCATTAGTATTTCCAAGATTAGAAACTGTCAGAACCTGTGTGACAGAATAAAAAATAAAAAACTAATAAACATACACCGACAAGGCACATAATTAAATAGCACGGCCATTTCATTCGATCAATGTTTACCGTTTCAGAAGCGTGTTACAAAACTTCATTTTTAATATAGAGAATCTTAAAATAACATCAAATGCATTTACAATCTACAACATCTGATAGAATTCATAACATCTGCAATTCCGATTCTGGTAAGCAGTGACATTAGACACCGAGATTTGCTTTATTTCTTTTCAGACTCTCTCACCGGATAGGTGGCTCTGCTCTTTCTGGTCATACGAAGTATGTAAGTTTTAACCTTTTCAATTGAAACTAAAATCAATCACTAACTAAAAAAGTAATTTACCTCTTCTTTAGGCAACGAATAGAGCCCCCCAAGCTATAATTAGTGCTCATCCTATGAATATTTAGATCTCTTTACCTTTAATTGTATTTTTTGAAAGGACAATCAAGCAAATAAATGGCAGTATATGATGTTTATTAGTTATTGCTGAATTTCATATGCTATGCAACTAAATCAGTGACGGTACAAATAGTTTGCATTTATGTGAAAACACATTTGCCTACAGATTTAATATCTAAAAATTAATCAAGCATAGAGGCAAAAACCGAAATTATGATTGTAAAGAACACGAAGTTATAGTCAAACGATCCAAACTAGGAAGGGAAATTTTTATCTACTTCCTTCCATCTTTACTTTACAAAAAAAAAAAAAGAAATAAGCAGGACGGTGGAAACAATGTTTTAATTAGGAACAATAAAAGTGGTGCAAAAGAAGTTAAATTATCCTTTACACATTTCAATTAAGTGGTTTAAAAGTTAAAACTAAAAGTGATAAATAAGTATTCCTTATAGATTTACAATTATAGTATAGATTTAAATTTTGAACCACAAATTTCCTTTTTTAGTGATAAAACTTTGTAAACTCGTTATTTTTCACCCAAAAAGTAGGTCACCATGTTAAAGTAAAGATACCATGTCCCACTTTATATTGTTTTACCCTCTTTCCTAAATCTAATATAGTAATCAACCCATGCACAACTAATTGAGTTAGAATAAATAAAAGGACCTAAGAACATGAATATTGAGACAGAGATAATACATGCTGCTTCCGATAACTTCTTTAAGCAAACTGAGTTGGTGAGCCAATGTACACCTGTAAAGTTCCAATTTAATGAGACTCGATTTTAACAGATTATAGAGTTAACTTTACATATCAGAAAAAGTTGAATATATATGTGTGGAGGATTGAGGATGATTTAAATACCGATGCATATGCCATTAAAATATGTGTGTAACGTTTTTTGATGAATACTAAAGAGGTTAACAGTTTTTTTGAATACGAAAGGGCAATTCGTAACAGATAGGGATTTTAGCCGGGAAGGAAAGCAAACTGTTTCAAGACTTAAAAGTGTTTAGGATTTGTAGGTACACTTGTCTGAATTTGGGAGATCCACTTGTCAAAATAGTGTTGAATCCTGTTTTGAAACTCGGAATTATAGTATTATATAGATAAATAATATGAACACCACGATCGACATTATCATATTATGAATCTCAAACTGAGCTGAAAATAATAACCTATCAAGTGTTAGAAAGGTGTTTATGTATATGATCTAGCTATACACGTAATGAATCAAATATTGTATATTCTTTTTAGTACGTTTATGTATAAAATAACAAAAAATATAGTTTCTTATATTTATTAAATTTTTTACATATAGATAATCTGATTGGAGAAAATAATATATGAAACTGTAAGTTATATATAGAAAATCTTAGACGTGGTGAATTAAATTTTCAAAAGAAGGTAGTGTACATGGCTGCAGTATAGGGGAGAGAAAAAATTGACATGATTCAGTTTTACAGCTTTTTCAAATATATAATTTGTATCTTGATAAATAAATCAAATGACCAAAGCAAAGGAAAAATTGACCGATCCGTGTTAATAATTTTACTTTTGAACTAAACCGAAAAACCGAATATACACCCCTAATTTATGGAAATTTCATGTCCCATTAGAGATAAGTTCCAGTAGAAAATAAAAAAATCTCCGCCCCATTGCCGTCCATATAGGTGATGGTGGGGTCTAAATAATATAAGAAGTCTCACACTTGCCATTAATGTAGTCATATTTTCAATGTAAATGGACCATAAGCTGCTCTAGTTTCCTTCCTCGCAGTTTCGAACGATTTTGTCTGTAAATTGATCATAAGCTGCTCTAGTCTTCTTCCTTCTTCTATAATAGTCAAGTCCTTTTCCCCCCATTAATGTTGCATACTTGCATCTGATTGTTGAGTTGTAAATTTAAGTTTTATGTTAAATTCTATTTTATAATTTTATTTTGGGTTAATTACATATAAAATCACCACCTTTACATGAAATTGCAAAAATAACACGACTTTTAAAACATGGCAATTCAGGGCACCACCTTTCATTTTTTTTCAAAAACAACATGAGCACATTTTTAGTGGCATTTTTGCTGACGTGGCATGACACGTGGCGCTCTCATTGGGTGTCCAAGTCAGCAAAATTTTATCTAAAAATGTGCCCATGTTGTTTTTGAAAAAAAATGAAAGGTGATGCCCTGAATTGACACGATTTAAAGGTCGTGTTATTTTTGAGAATTCGTGTAAAGGTGGTGATTTTATATGTAATTAACCCTTTTATTTTTATAAAAAGTCTAGAAATGAACTTTTGTGTTTGATATTTAAAAGAAAATGTACGATATTCATTTTAAATTAAATTAAATAAAGATATTTTTTTAAGTTACAAAATATTTTATTTCATCAAATTTATTATTTTACAAGTTTTGTTAGAGCATCTCCAATGGTGCTCTTTATTTTAAAGAGCATCTTTGAAGAAATAAAGAGCATCTTTAATGATAAAGAGCAAAAATATTATTTGTCTTTAATGGACTCTCTAAAATTACAAATCAAATCAACTAATTTATTGATAAAAAGAAAAACAAATATGGAGAGTTTTATTAATAATGTCAGGTTTTTTTCTTTTTTTTTCAAAGAATTTATAAATACAAATGTAAAGTAGGATAAAAAAAAATTGAAATTTCAAAAGTTTAAATTATAAGATTCGGATTGGAATTCCTGTGAAATATAGACAATTGAAACAAATAAGCAACATCTCTTCACAATCCAACCATTTGCAGTGGATATATGAATTCATAGATCACTGTAAATTTACAAAAGCAAAGATTGCATTTTTCACAAATAATAATGGATAGAGGAATTATATAGAAATAAATGGAAATTAATTGATGAAAATAAAAAAAAAAGAACACAGTGGAAATATGAAAATCCCGAAGTGATGAAAGAAATAGATAAACATGGAGGATTTTTTTTCTGCAAAAATTAAGGAAGTGGTGAAGTAGTGGAAAAATAATTGACAGTTTGTGTTTTTTTGAAAATAGAGAGTTGGTTTGACTCTCTAGATGTGGAGAGCCAAACAAGCTCTTTATTTTTATTTTTAAAAATAAAGAGTTCATTGGAGCATAATTTTCTAACTATACTCTTTATTATAAAGAGTTTTTAACTTATGAAGAGTCCATTGTGGATGCTCTTACACTTTTGTCTTTTAAGTATTAAGAGCATTTTTTTTATTATTATTAAAAAAATTCACTCTAGAATTCATTTTTTTTATTATCAATTTTACTATGATTTGAATGAGATATAATCAATTTAATGGAATTAAAAGGAATAGAATTTCAACTAAATATTAAAATAAACCAGCGAACCTAAAATATTATGATTTTAAAGAGAACTTTAATATTTTAAAAAAAATATGAAATTCAATTATACTAAACAGTACACTTTTAAATTCCACTTTATTAAAATTATAATCATTGTTATAATGTCTTTTAATTTTGAATCTTTTATAATAAACTAATTCACACCACATTCATTTGTAGTTACACATATGGTTTCGTTTTTAATATAATTCAAATTCATCAAAAAAAAGGTTAACAAATAATGAATGTAGCATTCATTTTTCAGCTATATGTGACTATGACATGAGTGATTAGTATTACATATTAGAAAATGTTAGATAAGTACCTTTTAATACGCTTTTGCTAATAAAAATTTATTACTAACAATGGCCAAATTGATGAATTTGTTGATGTTCATCATCAGCTTGATTCCTTTGTTGCTGAGCCCTTGCCAATGTTGTCCTCAATATCAGAAAGAAGCTATCCTCCAATTTATAACTTCCATAATAGGAAACGCTACTACTTCCTCCGCTTCTACCTTCCTACCATCGTGGAACTCCTCTGATTGCTGTCAGTGGGAAGGAGTTGGCTGCGACTCGCAGCAGTTGATCACCGATCTTCAACTCGATCATATTACTTATTTCGTGGCATCTGGAGCTATTGTGACATCTGATGTTTTAACTCCACTTTTTCACTTGAAAACACTCACCTCTCTTGACATTTCTAACAATGATATACACGGTGAAATCCCAGGATTCGGATTTGCCAATCTGACGAACCTCGTCTCTCTTGATATGTCTGAAAATCGTTTCAACGGAACATTAAATATCGACTTTGAAGCGCTTTCAAATTTGAGGGAGCTGTTGTTGGGTTATAATTTACTCCAAGGAAATCCTGTAAAGCTGGGAAACCTCACAAGTTTGGAGAAACTTTCACTTCGAGACAATAAGTTTTCTGGAGTAATTCCATCATCGCTGTTCGGTTTGAAGGAATTGGACTATTTGAGTTTAAGCTTGAATTCTTTTTCTATGGAGATACCCATGGAGATTGGTAATTTGTCCAAGTTGTGGTTTCTTGATCTGGCACATAACAATTTTCTGGGTAAGATTCCTGCATCAATTAAAAAAATGGAACAATTAACATATCTTGATTTAGGAAGTAATCTTCTCTCCGGTGATATCCCGACATGGCTGTTTGATTTGGACATGCTTGTACTGTTTCTTGGAGGAAACAGACTCTCTTTGGTAAACAAAATTATCCTACCAAAGGGTAGCAACTCGTTAACAATATTATCTTTGAGATCTTGCGATCTTTCAGGCAAAGTACCCACTTGGATTGCCAATATGACCCGTCTTTATTTCTTGGACTTGAGTCATAACAACCTCACAGGAAATTTGCCTCAATGGCTGGCTGAAAAACGCCTGTCTTACTTGATTGTAACAGCTAATCAGTTTTCAGGTCCTTTGCCTCCTCGATTGTTTCAATACGAGCAGTTCCATGTTCTGGTGGCTTCGAAAAATAATTTCTTAGGATCACTGCCGGACACTATTGGTGAAGCCGTTCAATTGGAAGTGCTGATGCTGTCTGGCAACACTTTCTCTGGTACAATTCCCAAAGCTATCTCAACTTTGTCTGAACTGGAGTTACTGGACTTATCAAGCAATAAATTTTCAAGCAATGATTTTCCAATCTTTAATCAAACTTCAACTTTGGCTTACATTGATCTTTCCTTCAATAATCTCTCCGGTGAAGTTCCTGTAACATTTCCACTGAATGTAAAACTGCTTCAATTAAGCCGAAACCATTTTTCCGGTGTCTTGCCTCAGAATCTTTCAAATTTCAGGCAGCTTCAATACCTCGATCTCCATGACAATAACATCACCGGTGAAATCCCCGAGTTTGTATGTCTTCTCTCTTCTCTCCGAATTTTGAATCTTGGAAGTAATTCTTTCAACGGATCCATTCCGATGAATCTGTCGAATCTTAGTGCTCTGCAAATTCTCGATCTTTCTGGTAACAGCCTTACTGGGAATATTCCGAATAGTTTAAGTGATCTCACAGGGATGACCGATGAACATGATGCTTTTTCTTCAGAACCTTTCATTAGTGAATCAGATTTCTATTCAGTTCTCTTCATCGAATATTATAACTTGAAGGATTTAGAAGTTTCCTGGAAGAACTCCAAATTGGGTCTTCCAAGCCAAAATCTTCAGCTGTATACTTTTCTTGACCTATCAAACAACCGATTGTCAGGGGAAATTCCAGATAGTATTAGCGGTTTGAAAGGCTTGAAGTCGCTGAATATATCTACGAACAAACTCTCTGGAAACATACCGATGAATTTTGGTGATATGAAAAGCTTGGAGAGCCTGGATTTATCCGGGAACGAGATCTCCGGAGAAATTCCTGAGACATTGTCGAAGTTGTTGGAGCTTACTTACTTGGATTTGAGCAACAATAAATTGAATGGTCCAATTCCAAGCGGTCCACAAATGGACAGGATTAACGATCCAAACTCTTATGCCAACAACACTGGACTGTGTGGTTTGCAGATTGGGGTTCCTTGTGACAAGCCCTCGCCTGAACCAAAACCAACCGAAACAGAGAGTGAAGTTGAGAAAAGCAAGAATTGGGAAACTTGGTTCTCATGGAAAATGGCAGTTATTGGATATTCTTCTGGGCTCTTATCAACAGTACTGGTTATGTATGTCTCTGGCTACTTCAATGTCACACCTCGACGAGGCCGAAGACTCCATGTTAGGCGTGTTTAATTCTGTATATTCAGTAGTGTGTAATCGAGTGATTTGAAACATTATCAAAGTTTGAGCTCGAATTGGTTCTAAATTTAAAGCTCCAAACTGAACTAGATATGAGATCTATTGAATTCAAGCTCGATAAAAAGTTTGAGAATTGACCTCGATTCGGCTCAATTATCTGTATAAATATAAAAAAGTTAAATTTTAACATAAAAACAATAGTGATATTGTAGATATGTATAATTATCGAGGAATTAAAATAAATAAATTAAGTTTGATTAGGTTCACATGTTTGTCGATTTGTGTATGTAAGATGTTGGAACTGGACTGTAGTAGTTCAAACTCGGATTCAACTCGATTAACATCTAATCGATTTTGAATATTTCATGAGTAATTTTTAATAACTCGTGAATTGACTCGACTAGTTACATTCCTAATTCAAAATGTTAAAGCGATTCCAAGGGTGAAGGAATGCATGAGACGAAGTTAAACCAAAGATAATGCTAAGGTGAATTTAATGGTAGATTACTGATTTTAAAACATGAGAGCATTTTTTTTTATAATTTGATACTGTGAATTTTGAAATTACACAGAAATGCATAATTAATGGAAAAACGTAGATGAATCAAGCCTAAAATTAACTTCTGAACAGAATTAAACATGACCTAATTTTAGATTAAACCAAATTGAACTGAATACTTATCATTGAAACTAAAATTACTTCATTAAACTATCAACAGTAAAACTAAGAAAAATAAATTAAAAAAAGGAGGGATTATATTTGTTACCGTTTGCCATAATTTTGGGATACTTATGAGCTAATGGAGGCTGAAGGCTAATAATCACCGACGGTCCTCGACTTTTACCCTAAACTTCCGTAAACCCTCCAACCTTTCAAAAGCTTCCCTAAACCCCCCAACCTTTATGGCGGCGCCATTCACGGCCCTTATAGACGAAACTACCCTTTTAGTTTTGGCGGCTGTCCTTTTTTTTGGAAAAAAATAAATAGTGGTGCCACATGTTAATTGACACGTCATTTAATGTCAAAACAAAATTGAAACACCCAAAATACCCCCCAAAAAATTAAACCAAATCAAATTTACTTAATCAAACCCAACCCACATTCAATTTATTTACAACCGCCCGCCAACCCGAACCACTCACCACACCCGCCGTCGACCACCACTCGCCGCCCGCCGCCGGCCCATCGGAATCTGTTCTTGGAGAACAGATGTGCAGAAGACGAGCTGCTGCTCGTCTTCCGAAAAACGGAGAAGACGAGCAGCAGCTCGTCTTCTCACAACCGGAGAAGACGAGCAGCAGCTCGTCTTCTCACAACCGGAGAAGACGAGCTGATGCTCGTCTTCTCAGATCTGAGAAGACGGTCGTCTTCTCAGGTGAGAAGACGACGAGCTTGGTCGTTTTCTCACCTGAGAAGATGACCGGAGGCGGGTTCGGTTGTGGCGGTTCGGTTTCGATAATTCAATGGTTTGAATGGGTTGATTTGCTTTGATTTTTTATTTTTGTTTTAATTAAATTTTAATAGTTGTAAGGGTGTTTTGAGTTTTTCAATTTTTTTTTTAGATATTTTGCCACATGTCAGATGACACGTGGCGCCGTCTTTTTTTTTTTATAGAATTGTAGCCGCAAAAAAAAGACGGCGCTTAGGGGTATTTTCGTCCATAAAGACCGTGAATGAGCGCCGCCATAAAGGTTGGGGGGTTTAGGGAAGCTTTTGAAAGGTTGGGGGGTTTACGGAAGTTTAGGGCAAAGGTCGAGGACCGTCGGTGATTATTAGCCGAGGCTGAAGACACCATTTAAGTATCTCTTTAAGTTAATAACTGTCTTATTTTTATTCACTCTGGGTTTTATTTGGAGGGGTTAAGTAGAAAGGTGATATTGCCAGCCAAGGTTCACTGTGGGTGTTATTTGCAGGGGTTTTATATTGACTCATTTTAATTTTTACCTTTTAATTTCAAATTGTCCTGTAAATTTATGTCAGTATAAACTTAAAATGAGTTAAAAATTAAAATATCAAATTTGAAATTTTTAATTTTTAATTTTTTAAATAAAAACTTTGACCTTAACTGTCCTTTTATATCAAGTTTGAGGGAAAAATTAAATTTCTCTTAATGCTATCGACAAAGAAAGAAAAAGAACGCCGTTTCACGTCAATTTGCACCAAAAAGAGAGCATAAACTTATTGAGCTTATGGTAGCGGAATCAAGATTGAGAAAAATTAATAAATACCCTTCATGGTTATACTTAATTAGATTTTTACTGTTGACCAAAAAAAATGTTGATGACATACTTATTAAGTTTTCAAATTGCACAAATAAATTTATGATATTTGAGGATTACTGTCAACTATAAAAAAGGAAGGAAGTGGTTACAAAAATCAAAATCTCCTACAAAATCTCAAAGCATAAATATATAGCAATTAATATTTAAATTTTTTTAATAATCCTTAATTATGGTAACTGATAATTTGAATTATATGTCATAAACGGCAAAAAGGAAACCAAAAAAATAAAATGATTAAAAAAAATGAAAACAAGCATTTGAGAAAAAAAAATCCAGCAAAATAAGAAATTCATCAACTCATCATAAACAATCAACAAATATGAATACACAATATAAATTCATTTATTTGTAAAAAAAACTACTGTCAGTTTACATGTAGTTAATCATTAATAAATTAAATTTAAGAAAAAGAACAAAGGATCACTTTACCCCCCGAACTTGGCGCAAAGTATCAAAAACGTCCAAATTAGCGAAACCGGATCACTTTTACCCCGAACTTGGCAAAACCGTTTCAAAAACACCCCTATGCTGACGTGGCACCCTAATTGGAGAGTGAGATTCTAAATACTCATTAATTCTAATTAAATACTCATTAATCATACTAAAATACTAATCTTAATTAATTCAGGGGCTTTTATAAACTTTTTTCAAAAAAAATTGAATTTTTTTTTACAATTTCTGGCGAGGAGGAGATCCTCCTCGCCGGAACCTGCTGCTCGTCTCAGACGAGCAAGGTGGTGCTCGTCTGAGACGAGCAAGGATCTGCTCGTCTCAGACGAGCAGATCTCTGCTCGTCTCAGACGAGCAGGTTCGTGCTCGTCTCAGACGAGCAGGTCTCTGCTCGTCTCAGACGAGCAGGTTCTTGCTCGTCTCAGACGAGCAAGGTGCTTGCTCGTCTCAGACGAGCAAGAACGGAGGAGCTGCTGCCGGCAGCTCCTCTGAGACCCATGGGTCAATTTTTTGGCCCATGGGTCTGATTTAATGTTTAATTTTTTTATTAAAAAATATAATTTTTGGGGATTAATTTGGAATATAAGTAAAAGTTGGAGGATTAATTTGTAATTTTAAGTTTGAAATTAAAAGGATGAAATTGTTATTTTTTTAAATTATTAGGTATTAATTTAAAATGTTTAAAAAAAATTAGGACTATTTTAAACTTTTTTCAATCAAAAACCACCTTAGAAAACCAAAACCCCTATTAAAACCGGAGAGTGAGGTACACTCTCTAGGGTGAGAGTGGGGAGGGGGGTTTTTGTACTAAATTTGATAAGTTCAGGGTAAAAGTGATCCCGTTTTGCTAATTTGGACGTTTTTGATACTTTGTGCCAAGTTCAGGGGGTAAAGTGATCCTTTGTTCAAAAAAAAAACTATTAACATCATAAAATCATTTTTAGATATATCTAACAAATAATATATCCTAAAATTAACAGTGCACCAAATTAGTTAACTGTCAGTTAACCAGTAGTCACTTATTAGTTAACTTTAACTAAAAAAAATTAACATTATGTATTCATGTTTAAGATAACCAACACAAGTATAGTTAACTAATAGCTAACAATTAGGAAATATATAATTACCCTCTAATTATTTTTAAAATTATTCAAATATAACAAAAAAACAACTGAACATCCAATTTCAATTATTTTAAAAATAATCATACGTATAAAAATAACTGTTAGTTAACTATTAGTCACATATTGGTTAACTGTAATTGAAAAAAAGTAATTATCAATATATATTCATATTTTATATGAAAAATCATACAAATTTAGTTAACTATTAATTAACCATTAGAAAACATATAGTTAATCTTAATTATTTTTACATCATTGCTAATATCTCAATTACAATAAAAAAAGACAACAGTTGCCAGCCACCGCGCCTTCGTTCATCGTTCACTTTCGTTCATCGTTCGCCTATCTTCGTCCCACTCCAACGACTGCTTTCTTCGTTCAACTCAAACCGCCTTCGTTCATCGTTTTTTTCATCAGTTTGACAGAAAAAAACTGCAATATAAAAAATAACAAAGACGATTCAAAAACTTTAAAAATGCTTGCAGAATTATAATTTCTGTTATAAGTTAACTAATAGTTACCTAATGGTTAACTAACATGGATACCGAGTTGCTTCTCGGACCTGATCCCCGATTCCGATTTGTTCATCATGGCAGCAGGAGGTCCTCCGAAACCGTAAACAGAAAAAGAAGCAAAGATGGCCGGTACGCGGCGCCAGATCTGAATCTAAAGAAGAATATGTTGATGTCTGTGAAGAACAGAGGGATAGGTTGTGGGTCGCCGGATCTGAAGAAGGAGACGCTTCTATGAATGGATTGTGACGATGGTAGGCAATTGCAGAGGGTTTATGGCGGCGGCGGACTTCTACGGCGGGCAACATCACAAATAACAACAATTACAAACATGGAATCGCACCAAAAAAACAATAGAAAAAAAACAAAAAAAAAACTTAAACTTACCTTGACAACCATTAGATCATCACCATTAGCTTTCTTGATCTCGACACTGAAAAGTTTTTAGTTGGAGATTTTTTTGACACAGATTTAGTGGTTGCCATTGTCAATTGCTTTCAGTTTTTAGTTGGAGATTTTAAAATAGTTCGGCTATTTTTAATTTTTTATAAGTAAAACAACATATCATTTGGCTATTTTAAAAAAATTAAATCAAATGATATGTTGCGTACTAGTTGTTTAAAAAAAATAGTTAAGCAATATGCTTGGTTCAAATTTTCTCAAATATAACATGCTCATTCATATGGACTTTAATCTTAGATAGACCTTCCTTAAGCACCAATGCTTTTCTGAAATGAGGATATTGTCATACTGATAAGCTATGAAGTTGCCACTCTGAACCCCAAAATCCTATACCATCGGCATCTCCAGGACTCCAGCTACACAGCCTAACCCAATACAGTCATATAAATTATTATTCTTTTAATAGGTTTTCGTTTATGTATTCATTGAGACATGATCCCCATATCAAATTTTATAGTGGACTACTATCCCTAAATTACTACTCACCGCCCAACTTTTTATCAAAATACCCCTAAGCCATTTTCAGTTTTAAAAAAAAAATTCAATCATCTCAATTCAATTAAAAACCCAACGAATATCCGAACGAATTTACAATAAAAATGTCAAAATCGACTAGAGATAGAGGACGGAACCTCCGGTAAATAATCGGTTTTTATTTTTTTTGTTTTTAAATTTTTTTAATTTTTTAAACTTTTTTAAATAGGTCATCGCCATCTGAGGACGATGGCCCTTTAAAAAAAATTAAAAAAATTTTAAAAACGAAAAAATTAAAAACCGATTAATTATTAAAGGTTATCGTCCTCTATTTTTAGGTGATTTTGATATTTTTATTATAAATTCGCTCGATTATTTATCGGGGTTTTAGTTGAATTGAGAGAAATGAGTTTTTTTTAACTGAAAATGGCTTAGGGATATTTTGGTAAAAAGTTGGGCGATGGGTAGTAATTTAGGACGGCGAATAGTAAAATCCATTTTTATCGAAAAATCACTCGATATTTTGCATTATAAAAAATTGATAGTTCATGTGTGACATTGTTCAAATTCGAGTTTGATTTGTTCTAAATTCTAAACCTTGAATCTTGATCAAATTTTCTTTTAGAAATTGAGATCGGCTCGACTTGACTCGATTCTTTATATATGAATATTTAAAATATAGATTTTAGTATTACTAATTGTAACTATATATAATTATAAAGGACAAGAAATAATAAACTAAAGTTTGATTAAGCTTTTGAATATATCAAGTTATAACTATGATATTTAAATTCGGCTTAATCACTCAAAAGCCCTTCACCTTTAAACTTTTTTTTAATTACACCCTTACGTTGGAAAACTCTCTCAAAACCCTCTCACCTTTAAATTCTATTTTAATTGCATCCTGACGTAGGAAAATCCTCTCAAAATCCCCCCACCTTTAGATTTTTTTCAATTGTACCCTAAATTGAAAATTTTTATAGTTTTGATTTTAAAAAGTTATTGGATATAATTTTAGAAAGAATGATTTTTTATATTATTAATAATATTAGTGTTTATTTAGAATATAAATTAGAAATAGTCAATTTAATACTATGGGGTACAATTGAAATGGAACTTAAAGGTGAGAGGATTTTGAGAGAGATTTCCAACATCAGGGTGCAATTGAAAAAAAGTTTAAAGGTGAAGAGCTTTTAAGTGATTAAACCTTTAAATTCCACACACACAATTAATTTGAATAGTTCGAACTCAAGTGCAACTCCATTATTTTCCAGAAATTTTGAGTTAATTCTGAATTGTTCGCGAGTTAACCTGACTCGGTTAAATCTGCTTGAATAATTTGTATACTTGATAAGTTTAGGCGTCTATATAATGTTTAGAAGTCTTACACTTGCCATTAATATACTTCAGTCCATGCGAGATTTTTTTGTATTTTTTTTTGTTGACGAGGACTCACTTTACTGAGCCGAAACTCAATATTATTGACAAACCCAAGGATGTGGACCGCCCGATTTCTTTTGTATTTTAACAACTTGATTTTTTATATTTTAGCCACGCAGAGGCTGTTTAATACTTTTTTTCATTTTTTGTATATAAAACTGTAATAAATACATAAGAAATTGTATGGAATCATGTTAAATTATATGAAACTATGTGAAGCTAACTAGAATTAACTTTTGTAGATCTATACAAAAATTTACTGAAATAAAGTGAAATCATATGAAACTTGTGAAACTACATGAAACTTTCTAAAATTAAATTAGAATTAACTTTTACGAATTTATATGAATTTGTTTGAAATGAACTAAAATAAAATTTTGTGGATCTTTATAAAACATTAAAGGTCAAATCTATTTACAAGTCCCTACAGTTGGGTAAGTTTTTTACTTGACAGTTAAAAAATATAGTACTCGAGGTCCTTGCACTAAATCTGAATACAAAATTAAATACGCCTAACATGGAGTCTTCGGCCTCGTTGAGGTGAGACATTGAAGTAGCCAGAGACATACATAACCAGTACTGTTGATAAGAGCCCAGAAGAGTATCCAATAACTGCCATTTTCCATGAGAACCAAGTTTCCCAATTCTTGCTTTCCTCAACTTCACTCTCTGTTTCGGTTGGTTTTGGTTCAGGCGAGGGCTTGTCACAAGGAACCCCAATCTGCAAACCACACAGTCTAGTGTTGTTGGCATAAGAGTTTGGATCGTTAATCCTGTCCATTTGAGGACCGCTTGGAATTGGACCCTTTTATTTGTTGTTGCTCAAATCCAAGTAAGTAAGCTCTAATAACTTCGCCAATGTCTCAGGAATTTCTCCAGAGATGTCGTTATGGGATAAATCCAGGCTCTCCAAACTTTGCATATAACCAAAATTCATCGGTATATTTCCAGAGAGTTTGTTAGTAGATAAATTTAGTGACTTCAAGCCTTTCAAACCGCCAAAACTATCAGGAATTTCACCTGACAATCTGTTGTTTGATAGATCGAAAAAAGTATACCACTTAAGATTTCGGCATTGAAGACCCAACTTAGTGTTCTTCCAGGAGACTTCTAACTCCTTCAAGTAATTATTTTCCATTGAGAAAAGTGAAGGGAGCCCGGAATCAGTAATGATACAAGAAGAAGCATCCTCGTGTTCATCAATCATCCCGGTGAGATTACCTAAACTATTCGGAATTTTCCCACTAAGGTTATTACCAGAAAGATCGAGTATTTGCAGAGCACTAAGATTCCACAGATTCATCGGAATAGAGCCTTTGAAAGAATTACTTCTAAGACTCAAAATTTGGAGTGATGAGAGATGACATACAAACTCAGATATTACCCCGGTGATGTTATTGTCATGGAGATCGAGGTATTGGAGCTGCCTGAAACTTGAAAGCTTCTGAGGCAAGAAACCGGAAAAATGGTTTCGGCTTAATTGAAGCAGTTTTACATTCAATGGAAATGTTACAGGAACTTCACCGGAGAGATTATTGGAAGAAAGATCAATGTAAGCCAAAGGTGAAGTTTGATTAAAGATTGGAAACTCATTGCTTGAAAAGTTGTTGCTCGACAAGTCCAGTAACACAAGGTATGACAAAGCTGAGATGGATTTGGGTATTGCACCGGAGAAAGCATTACCAGACAACATTAGCACTCTCAATTCCACAGCTTCACCAATAGTATCTGGTAGTAATCCTGAGAAATTATTGTTCGAAACCACAAGCACGGATAACCTCTGGGATTGAAACAATCGAGGAGGCAAAGAGCCTGAAAACTTATTAGCTGATAAAATCAAATAATTCAAGTGTTGATCAGCTAGCCAATGAGGAAAACTTCCTGTGAGGTTGTTTTTACTCAAGTCCAAGAAATAAAGTCTGGTCAGATTCGCAATCCAAATGGGTATTTCGCCTGAAAGATTGCAAGATCTCAAAGATAATTCGGACAACGAGTTGCTGCTCCTTGGTAGAATAGTCTTGTTACCCAAAGAAAGTCTGTTTCCCCCGAGATGCAAATCTGTTATGCTGTTGAAATCAAACAGCCATGTCGGGATATCACCGGACAAAAAATTATCTTGTAAATCAAGTACTGTTAGGTGTTCCATATTTTGAATTGATTCGGGAATGTTACCCAGAAAATTGTTCTGTCCCAGTAGAAGAACTATCATCTTGGACAAATTACCAATCTCCATGGGTATCTCCATAGAAAAAGAATTCTGTCTTAAATCCAAATAGTTCAATTCTTTCAAACCAAACAGCGATGATGGAATTACTCCAGAAAACTTGTTGTCTCGAAGTGTGAGTTTTTCCAAACTTGTGAGGTTTCCGAGCGTTACAGGATTTCCTTGGAGTAAGTTAAAACTCAAGCTGAGCGACCTTAATTTTGAAACAGCTTGGATATTTAATGTTCCGTGGAGCAGATTATTAGTGAGGTTTAGGGTTTCCAAATTCCTCAGAGAAAACAATTGAGGAGGAATGAAACCTGTGAAACTATTATCATCCATATAAAGTGTGACCAGGTTAGTCAGATTGGCGAATCCAGCTCCCGGGATTTCACCGTGCATATCATTGTCAGAAATGATAAGAGAGGTGAGTGTTTTCAAGTGAAAAAGTGGAGATAATATATCAGATGTTATAATAGATTCGGAAGCCGCTAAAGTAATATTATCAAGTTGAAGATGAGTGATGATCACCTGTTGTGAATCGCAGCCAACTCTTTCCCAGTGACAGCAACCGGAAGTGTCTGAGGAGTTCCACGACGGTAGGAAGGTGAAAGCGGAGGAAGTAGTACTGTTCCCCACTAGTGAAGCTTTGAATTGAAGCAGAGCTTCTCTCTGATACTGAGGACAACATAGACAAGGGCTCAACAATAAACTGATCAAGATGATGATGATAAACATCAACAAATTCATCAATTTGGCCATTGTTAAATTTCTTTTCTCAAGTTTTTATGTTTGTAATGGACAGCTATCAAGTAAATTCTTGGTAGCTTTGTAGACTTGTATGACAGAATCGCTTTCGGCAATGTTTTTCCTTTGAATTTTCTTTGCTCATGAATTCATTTTATTTCATCTCAGTAGTATGTTTTTATTTCGATTTACATCTCAACATGAAAAAATCAGCACTAATAAATCAAAATTTTAATTTTATTTAAATATTACTCCCCGTGTTTTAAATATTTGTAATTATATTCTCTATCCAATCATCATCTCTCTCACACTCTTTTTCTCTCTTTGTGCGTCAGCCTTTACACATGCAGGCCATATTTCTTTTGTTTTTATCAATTATCAATCTTTTGTACTCATCTTTAAGTAATACTTGTTGGTGTTTTTTTTTTATTCAATTTTTTCATTTCTTTATTTTCCTTCGTTCTTTAAACTAATTATAAATATTTTTTTAATTACATGATGCCTTTTTTTTTCCTATATCTCTTCAATTTTTCAAAATAATATTATCATAATATTTTCACAAAATTAGTATAGTTTATTTTTTATTTTTTAATTTACTTAAAAGAATGTTAATAATAAAAAATAAATTTTATGATATTATCATACTATTATTTCATGCATGTATCATATTATCATACTATTATCATAAAATCTTATCATACTATTATATTCACATTATCACCTCGTGATGGTTTTGATGATCGTCTTTGTCACTATTGTCGCTGAGCTCCCACCTGCTAAGATCAACAGGTTAGAAGGATTCGAGCCGGTGTTGGCTCGAACACCCTCCGATGCCTAAGTCAGTCTCTGGTGAGGTATCAGTGAAAGTAATGATGAGAAGTGAATATGACAGTTACCTGGCTTAGGCTTCGTCTATATATATATTGCATAGTCTTTGTATCATAATAGGATTGTTTCTCTATTAGTCTCAGTTATCTCTTTGAGATTCGCCTCTATCCCTGATCTTAAGGGATTTCGGTGTTATCTTGATATCTTCAGCTGTTATAGCTGCGTACTGGGTCAGGGACCTGACTAGATAGATCAGTCTCTGGGTCCATATTCAGGGCCGTTGTAGTGAGTCTTGTCCCTTGTTCTGGTCCTTTATCCATCATTAGCCCCTCCCGAAAAACAGTTTGACCAAGTATTTATGCTTGTTTGTGCGACTGCTTGTTGGGGCCGTTACTTTGTCGGGTTTGGTTTTCGGCGTGCTTGCTTTAGAAAAAATTACCTAGGCCCAGCCCGTTGTTTTTACTTGGGCGCTTATGGAGCTGGTTTAATTTTTTTTAAAATTTCAAAATTTGTAATCATTTGAAATCCCCTGGACTTCCGCCTGTCGCCACGTTTCACGCAGGTAACCGCTTAACGGTTCTCTAGTTGCTTCTTTAAATGCTTTTTTCAAATTTCCTTTTTTTTTCTTTTAACTGCTCCTTCTTCCTCCTCTGATCTGCTCTTGCTTCGGCTTCATTTCCTTCAATCTTTGGGTGTTTTCTTCCTCCTTTTATCAGGTAAATCTCTTTCATCTGCTTTATTAGTAGTGTAATTGATTCAATGCCTCGGACTAGGTCTTCTGTCTCTCTTCCCTCATCTGGTACGGCTGTAGATTATAGGAATTCTCTTGATACTTTTACCTCCAATGTCGATAAAGAGATTTTGGCTGAATTCCGTGAAGAGTATGGTATTCCTCTTAGCTATTCTCTTTCTGTCTGCGGTTCTCGAGTTGCTGCTAACACCTTCGTCGGTGACGGCAAGGTTATCGTTTATAAAGAACAGTTGCGTTGTGGCTTGCGTTTTCCTTTGGATCCTCTGATCAAAGCCTTTATTGTGGACTATCAAGTTCCTCTGGTTCAAATCCACCCTAACGCCATTAGGACTCTTTGTTGCTTCGTTGAGTTGTCTCACGAACGGGGCTTAGTCCCTTCTCTAGGTCTCCTTAGCCAGCTGTTCTTCGTGTCTCGTCGCAACAATGAATTTTACGTTCGTTTAGTTGCCCATAGGGGTAAGAGGGTAGTTGAAGGTCTCCCTAAGATCACTAAACGCTGGCAACGGTCCTTTTTTGTTGTCAGTCATGATGAAGCGTTTGTTGATTTTCCTACCGAGTGGGTTGATGATGCAGCCTCGTTGGCTTTCTCTCCCCTTTCTGCTACTGAGTTGGAGGTAGTAGATTCTCTTATTGATGATGCCAAAAGTTGTATGTACGATTGTTGTGATCTAGTAGATAAATACCTTCTGCGAGAGTTTCCTCATCTTGAGTTGCCCCTTCGTGCTGTGACTGAGGGTCCTTTAGAGAGTGAGGGTACCCTATCTCAATCTTGCCATAATTCTCCTACTGGATCTTATGTAGATCTGACTGCCTCTCATGGTATGCTTCAATTTATCTTATTTCCTTCTACTTGATGTTTATTCGTCTTTTGATTTGTTTGTTTTTCGGCAACTGCAGATATGGGTGAGAATTATCTGGATTCGTTGAAATTATCCTTTGATGAAGATGTCCCTGTGATTACTGGTGTTGTTCCAGCGTCTACTTCTCTCCCTCCTAAGCCTGTGGTGAAGTTGGAGAAAACCATGGATGCTACCTTGGCTGCCCCTTCTGCTAAAAAGAACCGTGATGGTCGTGACAAAGCCAAACAGGGCTCTGCCAAGCGACTGAAAATGAACCTAGACGCTTGCCCCAGTCCCAGGGAGTGGTTGGAGCGAAACGTGGACAATGTGACTGTGACCTCTCCTGGTATTGCGTCTCTTTTCTCGCAGTTTGTCCAATTCCCTCAGGATATGGAGTCCTGGACCGATCTCTCGGAGAATGATGCCTGCGACCGGGTTGACATCGCTTTACTTCAGGTTTGAAATAATGCTCTCCTCATTGTCTTTTCTTTCTTCTTTTCTTCTGTTTTTGTTTAGTCGTTTATTTGTATCGTGTTCTGTCAGCTTTTGCAAGGGAATGCTTTGATGCGTCGTCACCGAGATGAGATGGTGTCCTTAAGTCACAAGCATGAAAAGGAAATGGCTTCCCTTCGGGCTACTGCGGCTGCGGAGAAGGTCAGGTTATCCAAGCTGAGTCAGACGGCTGCTGATCGCCTGAAAATTATGGAGAAAAAGGTCTCTGATCGTGAGAATGCTCTGATGGAATTGAGGCTCTCCTATGACAAGTTGTTGCAGGAGCAGAGAAGTAGCAAACAGGATGCTAATGTGTACGTAAGTGGGTGTTTGACTGATTTCTGCTCTACCGTTATTAAAATTGTGCGTGCAGATTACCCAGAGTATGATATAAGTAAGTTTCTGTCCATTGATCTCCGCGCGCTGGGTCAGCGTGTTGCGGCCAAGGTGGCTGCGAAGAAAGCCGGGCGTAGTGTTTCTCCTATTCTTCCGTCGGATGCAGTTAATGATGGGGCTATTGATGCGATTGGGTCCGAGGAGAATGTCACGGGTGCTGAGAAGAAGGAAGTGACGCCTTCTTCTGAAATTCTTGCTGGGACTGAGGTGATTGTGCCATCTACTGAGTTGACCCCTGAAGCTGAAGTTAGTGCCTCAGACCAAGGGCTGGGTGACGTGGACCCAATTGACATTTTGCTTCCTGTAGGAGATGCTGTTGGTCCAAAGGAGGGAGCGACCCTGCCAGAGGAAGATGTATAGGCCGTGTGTTTAGCCGTTATGTTTCTTTTCTTTGCTACTTGTTAGGTAGCTTTTGTACGTAGTTGGGGAGTCTTTATAGTAGACTCCCTTCTTTTGATTAACCGAACAATTTGTATTTTCGTTTTTCAAGTGTTGGCGACTGGTTGCAGAGTCGTCTTGTTGTGTCATGTGCTTTAACTGCATTCCTCTCCTTTTTTTTTTTTATATATGGGCATGTGTGGCTGCGTCCTGTGTCTTCGTCATACTACTGGTTATACTCATATAGCTGACATAAATGAATAAATTTAAATAAAGTGAGAAGAAAAGAAGTAACTTTATTAATGAATGGTGGTTACATCTTTTACTGAAGGTATAGCTTCAGATTTTCAACATTCCAAGTGCGAGGTAATGGAGTCCCATCTAGGTGAGCTATTTTGTATGCGCCCTTGCCGACTACTGCTACTACGCGATATGGACCGTCCCAGTTGGCCTCTAACTTTCCAACTCCGGCGGCTCCTCTTCCAATTTCTGCCTTTTTCAGGACTAAGTCTCCTTCTTCGAATTTTCTTTCTTTGACTCGGGCGTTGTGATACTTGGTCATCTGTCTGCGATATGCCTCAGCTCGGATTGCTACCTGCTGTCGTCTCTCTTCGAGGAGGTCCAGGCAAAGCCTTAGGGACTCCTCGTTGCGATCTTCGTCTAAGACCTGGACCCGTAAGGTTGGCATTCCCAGTTCTACTGGGAGAACGGCTTCGGTGCCATACGTGAGGCGAAATGGGGTTTCCCCTGTTGCTTTTCTGGGTGTAGTTCGATAGGCCCAGACCACATGATAAAGCTCATCAACCCATCTCCCTTTTAAATCTCCTAGCCTCTTCTTTATTCCAGAAAGGATGGTGCGGTTGGTGACCTCTGTTAGTCCATTGGTTTGCGGGTGAGCCACTGAGGAGAATTTTAAGAGAATTCCTAGCTCAGCGCAAAAATCTCTGAAGCTGGCGCAGTCGAATTGCTTCCCGTTGTCTGTGACTAGGGCATGTGGAGTGCCGAACCTGTGACATGTTAATGTGTGGTTTTGTTTTGCTTTTGACTTAAAGGAAAAAATGAAAAATACCAAATACCTGCTCATGACTTCGTTTGATAACCACTTCTGGATTTTCTTACTTGTTATGGTGCTCATGGGTTGTACCTCTATCCACTTGGTGAAATGGTCGACTGCGACTACTATAAACTTGACTTGTCCTCTCGCTGGGACAAAGGGTCCCAGTATGTCTACTCCCCAGATCATGAAGGGCCAAGGGCTTCCAATAGTTGACTGGTGAGCGGCTGGGGTTCTGATGAGCGACCCAAATCTCTGGCATTTATCGCACTTCTTGACCATTTCTTCAGCGTCTTTTTTCATCGTGGGCCAATAAAATCCCTGTAACATTGCTTTTCTGTATAAGGTTACTGCGCCCTCGTGAGCTCCGCATTCTCCTTCATGGATTTCCCGAAGGACGTAGCTTCCTTCTTCTAGTGATATGCACTTGGACCATGGGTGTGTGGCTGAGGTTCGGTACAGTGCTCCCTCTATTAGTGAATAGACGGAGGAAATTCGAACTAGGTTAGCCGCTTCGGCACGTCCTTCAGGTAGGACTCTGTCCGCTAAATATGCCACTATGGGTTGCATCCATGGATCTAGGACTGCGACTGGTAACACCTGCTGCTCCTCTACCGTTGGTGTTAACCGCTCCTCCTTCATTTGGAGTGATACATATAGCTGGCTTTTCACTGCGGCTGCCTTGGCTATTGCATCTGCTCTAGTGTTCTCTTCTCTGGGGATGGGTATGATTTCCCACTGTCCTCCGTTTTGTTCGATCTTCTTGAGTTGTTCCTTTGCTCTTGCCATGTATTTCGCCATGTTTTGGTCCTTGGTCTGGAATTGTCCCAGCACCTGGCTAGTGACTAGTTGGGAATCACTATGGATTTTTAGCTTTTCCGCCTTTACTTCAATCGCGATTTCGAGTCCTGTTAAGAGGGCCTCATATTCTGCTACATTGTTAGCATATGGCAGAAATATTTGCCTGAGAAATGAATAAAACATATTTGTACCTGCCACATTGTTGGTAGCCTTGAAGCTTAGGTGTACTGCATACTCAATTGCGATTTTGTGAGGTCCTAATAGGACTACACCTGCTCCTGCTCCTTGGTCACTGGAGGCTCCGTCTACGAATAGGTTCCATGTCAACTCCTCGGTTGCTGAGTCACACGGTTTCTCTGTCATCTCTGCCACGAAGTCCGCGAGTGCCTGGGCTTTCAAAGTTGTCCTTGGCTCGTACCTGATGTCGTGCTCTCCCAATTGTACCGACCAACTGACCAATCGTCCTGAAGTCTCAGGTCGGTACAATGCTTTCCTCAAAGGCTGGTTTGTGCGCACTGTGACTGTGTGTCCTTGGAAATACGGTTTGAGCTTTTTGGTGGTTACGACGACGGCAAGTGCAAGTTTGTCTATGGTTGGGTAATTGAGCTCAGCCCCTTTTAGCGTTCTGCTTATATAGTATATCGGCCACTGCTCCTCCTCTTCCTCCCGTACTAGTACTGAGGCGATGGTCTCTCTCCCTACCGATAAGTACAGGTACAGGTTCTCCCCGGCTACGGGCCTACTCAGCAGGGGCGGGTTGGTCAAGAATGCCTTTAATTCTTCGAATGCGACTTGACAGTCCTCATCCCATTTGAATTTTTTCATGTTCCGGAGTTGTTTGAAAAACGGCAGGCATTTTTTGGCTGAGGAAGAAATGAAACGTCCCAGTGCCGTGACTCTGCCATTCAACTTCTGTACGTCTCTCACACTCTGGGGGGCCTTCAAATCTATCACTGCTTGGATCTTTTCTGGGTTTGCTTCTATTCCTCGTTGGCTGATCAGATAGCCTAGGAATTTTCCTGCTTTAACTCCGAAAGCGCATTTTGCCGGGTTGAGTTTCATTCCGAACTTGTTCAGGACATTGAAGGTTTCTTCTAAGTCTTGGGCGTGTTCCTCTGCTGTTAGGCTCTTCACAATTATGTCATCCACGTAGGCTTCTACATTCCTCCCCAGCTGGTCTTGGAACATGAAGTTGACCAGACGTTGATAGGTGGCTCCTGCGTTCTTTAATCCAAACGGCATGACTTTGTAACAGTATGTCCCTCGGTCTGTGACGAATGATGTTTTCTCTTGATCCTTCTCCTTCATCGGTATTTGATGATACCCCTGTGCTGCGTCTACGAAGCTATATAGGAGATAACAAGCTGTTGAGTCCACTAACTGGTCTATGTTGGGGAGCGGATAGCTGTCCTTTGGGCAGGCCTTGTTCAAGTCTGTGAAATCGACACACATCCTGTACTTCCCGTTTGCCTTCTTTACTAGGACGACGTTTGCCACCCATTCAGGGTAGAAAACTTCGCGGATAAAATCTGCTGCCTCCAAAATGTTTACTTCGTCTGCGATTATCTTCTGCCTTTCCTCAGTGAACCTCCTCTTCTTTTGGACTTTGGGTACACTGCCTGGGATCACGTTCAGTTTGTGCGACGCTACTTTGGGATTGATTCCCACGATCTCCGTTGGTTCAGTGGCGAAAGATTCCACGTTCTTTTTCAGTATCTCTGTTATTTCATGTGCTACCTTTTCTGGTACCTCTGTGCCTACTTTGACCATCTTGGTCTCAGTTAGGTGAAGCTCTTTCATGACGCCTACTGGTTCTGCTCCTTGTGACTCCTCCTCTTCTACTGCGTCTCCTGGGAACGCCTCAATAGTCAAACTCTCATCTTCCTTTGTTGTTACCAAGCAGCATTCCTTGGCCATCTCCTGGTCTCCTCTAACCACTATTATCCCAGCTGGTGTTGGCATTTTCAGGGTTAGCAGCCTGATGCTAGTTACTGCTCCCGTCTGGTACAAGAATGGTCTGCCCAGTATGCTGTTGTAGGCCAGTGGAAGGTCTACTACATTAAACTGAGCATGCATCTTTTTGACTGGCCCTTCACTTCTATTTCCCAATTCTACATATAAACTTACTGTCCCTTCTGGACGTATTGGTGCTCCTCCCAAGCCTACTAGTGGGACTGAGGACTTCCGCAGGTCTGTTGTTGAGCCTTTCATCTCTTTGAATGCCTCCAAGGTTAATAAGTTCACGGAACTGCCTTCATCTACCAGTATCCGTTTTACTAGGTGATTCCTGATTATGGCTTCTATCACCAACGCGTCATTGTGTGGTCCCTTCACGTGATGTCCATCGTCTGGTCCGAATGATATCTCTGGGATTACTTCTCTTTCAATTGTGAACACCGTGGCCGACCCTCTTCTGTTTCTTTTCTTTTTTTGATTATTGCTGTAGGGCTCTCCTCCTTCTATCACGTTTACTACGCCTGCGACCTCCTTCTGCTTCTTGTTTTGTTCCTCCTTTTCTGTTAACTCCCCTTTTCTTTTGTCTCCTGGTCTGTCGTTGACAAACTTCTTCAAGAGTCCAGACTGGATTAGCTGCTCTATTTCTCTTTTGAGGTCCCAACATCTGTCCGTGTCGTGGCCATAGCCCTCATGGAAGCGACAGTATTTGCTCTTGTCTCTCTGGATGTCCGGGTCCATCTTCCGGGGTGTGTTGAACATCACTCGATTCTGTTTCATCCAGCTGAGTATGTACACTGGGGCTTTATTCAACGGGGTGAAGTCGTAGGGTCTGTGCCCTGCGCCATATCGCTGAGTCCGTGGCCGTTCTTCCTCCTTCTTCCCTCGATATCTGGAACTATCCTGTTTGGTGTGCTCATGTTGTTTCGTGAGGGTTCTTCTGGCTTCGTCTAGTTCCACATATTTATGAGCGATCAGCATTAAGTCTTGAAAGGTGGTTGGCTTTTTCATCAGGATCTTGTCACGGAGTTCTTCAAACTTTGTTCCCATCTTCATTGCTTCGATGGCTGTGTCATGGTTCAGGTTTTCGATTTGCACTGCTTCCTTGTTGAATCTTTCTACGAAATTTTTGAGGGTCTCCTGCTCTCCTTGCTTGCACTTCCTCAAGTCGCTGGAACTCTTCTGCATGGGGATATTTGTTCTGAACCTTGCTTTGAATGCCGATGCTAAGTCGGAGAAGGAACTTATTGACCCTGCCTTAAGACATGAGTACCATTTTTGCGCCGATGCTTTTAACGTCGCAGGGAACACTCTACAGAGCATGGGATCAGTCACATCTTGTAGCATCATGATCGTCTTGAACTTTGAGATGTGGCTTTTCGGATCTCCTGTTCCATCAAAAGGCTCAAAAGTTGGTAGTTTAAACCTCGAAGGGAACCTTACCGACTGTATCTCTGAGTTGAGTGGGGAATCTTCGTCCTCTCGCTCTTCCTCTGCTCCCTTGCCTTCTTTCTGATATTTCTTCATGGCGTTCTTAATTTTCTCGTCAATGTTGCTCCTTTCGTCCGCTCCCTTCCTCTTGTTGGATGAATGGCTTTCCGCGTCTTTGCTGTGTTTCCCTGGCATCTTGGTTCCTTTTGATTTGTCGTCTTCGATTACATGAATTCGACCGCTATTCCGCACCGCTGCTTCTACGACCTTCTCCTGGGCCGTCTTATCTCCCAGGAGCGGGACTGCTCCTGGTCCCTTGTCTAGCTGCTCCTTCTCCTTTTGTAGTATGGGCTCCGATTGTCCTCTTCTCGGTGCGTTTCCTCTTTCTTTTTCCTTGGTGACTGGGGGGTCCTTTCCACGTCTGGTTCCTACGTCAACTCCCTGATTTTGCTTTCCTGCGAATTTCTCCTGATCTCTTGCTAGTCCTATCAGGTGGTCCTGGAAGTCATTGATGCTCTTCATTACTGCCTCATGATAGAGGGGTGGCATAGGCACCCCCTGGGGTACGTATGGGGGTATCTGCGCCGTTGACGTCACTGTCCCTTCTGTGTCCAGAGACGGGAAAGGAATAGGCTGGACGGGTCGCGGATACCCTGGTTGGTTAGGTTGACTCCACGGATAGTAACCTGGATACCATCCTCCTGCCTGTTGCTGATAGGTCATAGATGGCTGGTATTGTGGAGTGTAATATCCCCACGGCGAGGTTGTGTTCCTCAGTGGGTGTATGCCCTGAACGTTTCTCATCATGGGTGGTGGTGTGATGTCGTACGCGATCCCCGTGGTTGCTGGTATGGTCCCACTGGAGATCGGAACGCTAATTCTGATTCCTCCTTCGGGTATCAGGGGTGGGATGATCGGACCACTGCTTGCTGGTAAGCCTGTTGTTGTCACGACCACTCCCGGCGGTGGTGGTTCTTCTCTTCCCTCCATTCCGTCTTCAAAACCAAGATTAAAACTTATATTAGAAACGAATGTCGTTCCCACAGACGGCGCCAAATGATGGTTTTGATGATCGTCTTTGTCACTATTGTCGCTGAGCTCCCACCTGCTAAGATCAACAGGTTAGAAGGATTCGAGCCGGTGTTGGCTCGAACACCCTCCGATGCCTAAGTCAGTCTCTGGTGAGGTATCAGTGAAAGTAATGATGAGAAGTGAATATGACAGTTACCTGGCTTAGGCTTCGTCTATATATATATTGCATAGTCTTTGTATCATAATAGGATTGTTTCTCTATTAGTCTCAGTTATCTCTTTGAGATTCGCCTCTATCCCTGATCTTAAGGGATTTCGGTGTTATCTTGATATCTTCAGCTGTTATAGCTGCGTACTGGGTCAGGGACCTGACTAGATAGATCAGTCTCTGGGTCCATATTCAGGGCCGTTGTAGTGAGTCTTGTCCCTTGTTCTGGTCCTTTATCCATCACCTCGTTATCATAATTTTTTTATAATTGTTTTCATACAGATATCATATTATCATTTTATTATCATAAAAACCTTATCATATTATTATCTTCACATTATCATCTCGTTATCATAATTTTTCTGCAATTTTTTTCATGAGATATCATATTATCATACTATTATCATTTTATTATTAACATTATCATACTATTATCTTCACATTATCATCTTGTTATCATAATTGTTTTGTAATTTTTTTTCATGCAGGTGTTATATTATCATACTATTATCATAAAACTTTATTATATTATTATCTTCACATTATCATCTCGTTATCATAATTTTTCTATATATTTTTTTCATGCAAATATCATATTATCATTTTATTATTAACATTATCATATTATCATCTTCACATTATCATCTCGTTATCATAATTTTTATGAAATGGGTATCATATTATCATACTATTATCATAACTTTATTATTTTATTATCATTTGGTTATCACTGATATGATGAATCTTTTTATAATTATATTTTCACGTACGTTATCATCCAATTATCATAACCTTATCATACTTTATTATCATCTAGTTATCATACTGTAGTGTTATGATAACGGCATGATAATATAGTGATATTAACATGATAATCAGACACTATTTCGTCATATATTATCATAGATATTATCATAACATTATCATATAGGTACCATAAATATTATTATCTCGGTATCATATGATAATATTATAATAACTACATGACAATGTTATGATAACGATATGATAATCAGACATTATTTTGTATAAAATCTTTTTTTTCTGCAGTGTTGTGATAATCAGACGTTGTTTTTTATAAAAAAAAAATTCTCTTCAGTTTTATGATAATGATATGATAACAATGATAATTATATGATAATCAGATGCAGTTTTTTTTTGCAGAAAATCGTTTTTTCATCATAACATCCTTTTTTATGTAGATTTTTAGATTAAAGTTGAAAAAATCAAGAGTAATTTATTTAGATCTGAAAGTTAAAATAAATTGTAATTATCACCACGAATTAAGAAAAAAATCGCTAAAAATCAAATATGAAAGAACTGTAGAGCGACGACGAAACAATGGCGGAGTGACAACGAATCGATGAAAAAACAACAACGAAAAAAAATAAAGATGGAGAAGAGAAAAAGAATAAAGAAGAAAAAAATGGCGAAGAGAAATGAAAGCAGAGAAGAGAAAGAAGAAGAAAGAGAAAATAAAGAGAAAAAGAGAGAAAAGTGACAAGTAGTATAGTAAAAAATGATTAAAGTAAAAGATATATGATTAGAGTAAAATAATAATAAAAAGTAGGTATAATTATAATATAAACATGTCTTAAAGTAAAAAAATAATTATATTAAAAAGGTGAGATATTTTCTCTATCTTTTCCTTTTGAGGTAGAAAATCATATTATTTCAAAAAAAAAAGAGTATTTTTCCTAATTTTCTCCTAACTTTACTGTTACAGGCTATAATATATACATTTTAAATGCCTTATTGAAAGACTGCCACGTTTTAGTGATCGTACACTACTAGAAAACTGTCTTTTGGCAATAAAAAAGGCCGAAATTCGTCGCTAAACCGGTTTGGTAACGGCCTGTCGGTAAATTCCTTGTCGCTACACGGTTAGCAACGGGAAAACAATTCCATCGCTAAATTAGTGATGGATTACCTGCAGATTTATTATTTATCGCTAATTTAGCGACGACGATATATTGATTAGCGACAGACGAGATATTATTTTAAAAAAAAGCGATTATTTAGCGGCAGATTACCGGCATAATCTTTTAATTTTTTTAATTAAATCGTAAAATCTATTCATTTTAACTCTTATTTGATATCGTTTTCAATGTTTCCGTTTGCCATTTTCGAAATTTTTACAAACTCCCCAATATGTCACTTATCCTATAATTGCACCCACCCAATAACTCTGAAGTTCTTCCACACTTAACTCCATCTTAATTAACTAAGATTATTGTTATATATATATATATATATATATATATATATATATATATATATATATATATATATATATATGTGTGTGTGTGTGTGTGTGTGTGTGTGTATTATATTTACCTTATAACTGAAAAGAAAAAAAAATCATTACTCATGCAATTTTTTCTCGCATTTTAAATAATTACTATTTTTTTAAAATAATAATTTTTAATATTTATTTATATAAATAATTGTTTTTTAATAACACTTTTTTCAAAAAATAATTTTTTAATTTTTTATATTAATTAATTTTTAGTGACGGATTTTAAAATCTGTCGCGAATTAGCGACGTACGAATAATCCATGGCTAATCCGGCCAAAACTAGCGATGAATTTCTAAATTTTTTGCTAATTTTGGCCGAATTTTTTGGCGCCTCGTTTCCCGCCAAAATAACGACGAATCCGTCGGTAATTTTTGACGGAAAGTTTCCTGCCATCTATTCACCATCTTTTAAAGTTGCATTTGGAATTTCATAATTAAAATTATAAGATAAAGAATAAAACAATAATAATTAATAAATTTTGTTAATTTAATATTTATAGAAAAACGACTACATTCAATACTTAAAATTCAGTATGCAGATTTAATTCTCAGTTTTACCCACTTTTATCATGTTCTTTTGGACAAATTTATAGGGTAATCTACATAAATCCCCTAAAAGAGTCCCTTCTTAATGTTTTTACCTCACAAAATAGAAATGTGCAAAAATCACTCAAAAAATAAGAATAATTTTCACAAATCCCTCAATACCCCAAAATAAGATAAATTTATAACAAATAGGACAACTATACCCTTGTATATGTCAACATTGGATCTACAAATTTCTGTTCTCAATCTACCGATTCACTTTACCCGACCACCAACCAGTGCCACATGTCTCCGGCTACCGACCATCGGCTGTACGGCGACAATTACTCACTCACTTCCAATTTCTTTCAATAAAGATCTACAAACGAAGTAAATGGAAACAATCAAACTTAAAAAAGAATCAATCTGTCATTTCAATTTGAAGAAACAATTGCTAAAGATATTTAGAACGCATCTTTCAGTACCGGCCATAGCGAAGAACGAATCTAGAAAGCTTGCGAGAAGAGACGCGGAATTGAGAATTGGAATGGCGGAGGAACAAGTGGGGAAGAAATTGAGTTTCGACGAGTGCATGCATAATCGGTGGAGACCTGAGAAGTGCAGTGAATAATGCATGGTGGTGGATGACCAAATAGTAAAGTTGAGAGAATAGTCATCGTTTTTCTTTTCAGTGACAAATTATTTGATGCAAAAGATTTAGTTGAGAGGCTCTATAAAATGGTGTTTTGCTTAAATGTGTTGTCGTTTAATTGTTTTTACTAAAGGATGCCTTGGGAAGGGTGACTGAAGTGGAGCTTGCAAGGTGGTTGATGAAATGTTTGCGAAAAAAAGTTGAATTGTGAGTCTGTTAGTATTATAGGATATTTGTATAGAAATGGTGAGTTAGATAAAGTCAAGGATTATTCAAGGAAATAACATGATTAAAAAAAGGTAAACAAGCCAATATCATATTATGTGTTGTTAATGGAGGGTGTCTGTTCTATGAATGAGTATAAAGAGATTAAGAAGATGATATTTGACATGGAACTAGAATATAATGGATTATAAATTCGTAATAATCAAATTTTGTCACATCTGAACATAACAAACTAAACATAACATACTAATTGTCAATATAATAGCTATTCATTTAAATTTTTATCTATATCTACACATATATTTAAAAGACAATATATTCTGATAATAAAAAAAAATTGTCGGAAAAAGATTAATTTAAAATTTATAATTAATTTATTAAAATCTTGTTTAGATTAGTTTACTTCAAGTTCAGTATGTGGTATTATTTCATGTGCACATACGGTTCACATCAGGTTGCCCAAAAAGTTCAGTATGTGGTATTATTTTAGGTTCACATCAGGTTGCTTTTCAGTATTATAGACTGTCAATACGTTTCACTTAAAAACAGTTATTCAATTCTTATAATAGACTATATCTCAAAATTATCTCTATAAAAAATATCAGATAAGATTGTAAAGAGCAGCAAAACAAATTTTATAAAAAAAATATATATTAAGGTACTTCAGTTGATATAGGTTCATATCAGGTTCACATCAGGTTGATTTTCGGTTTTATAGACTATCAAATATATTTCACTTAAAAAAATATTCAATTACGCTAAATCTCAAAATTCTCTTTTATATAAGATGTCAGTTAAGATTGTAAAAAGCAGCAAGACAACTTTTACTAAAAACTGAATTAAGTTAGTTCAGTTGATATAGGTTCACATCAGGTTCACATTAGGTTAATTTTTGGCTTTATAGACTGTCAAATACATTTCACTTAAAAATATATTCAATTACGTTAAATCCCAAAATTCTCTCTATATAAAATGTCAGTTAAAATTATAAAGAGCAGCAAAACAAATTTTATTAAAAACTGAATTAAGGTAGTTCAGTTTATATAGGTTCACATCATGTTCACATCAGGTTGATTTTCAGTTTTATAGGTTGTCAATTACATTTCACTTAAAAACAGTTATTCAATTCTTATAATATACAATATCTCAAAATTCTCTCTATATAAAATATCAGATCAGACTATAAAGAGCATTAAGATAAATTTTATAATAAAATGAATTAAGATAGTTCAGTTTCATATTAGGTTCACATCAGGTTGACTTTTTGTTTTATAAACTATCAAATGCATTTTCACTTAAAAGAGATAATTAATTTGAATTTTATTATATATATATATATATATATATAAAGTTTACATTTGGTTTAATCTTAACTAGTTTATTTTAAATATATATTAAATCTATATTAAATTTATATTAAATTTAAACCCTACTAACAATTTGCTATGCATGTTCTAATTGATCTTACTCTTCCTAACATCAGTTACATAATGTGTAACAACCTAATACCATAATGCAGCAGTGAAATGAATTGTTGCAGAATCAAATTTCTTAGCTCCTTAATATGAAGCATTATTTGGACTAACACAAATACAACATTCAACTCTTTTGAATCTATTATAATAAACTTTAGCATATTAATAAATTATGAAGAATATGGTAATGGATATACAATCTACATGCACCATAAGAATATGGTCATGGATATACAATTTATATTCGGTATGGCATTTTTGACAGCCGATTTAGATTCAACTTCATCTTAACTATTTAGAATAACAATTGTTATCTTTAATAACATTTCTAAAATTGGAGTTTAAAGTGGAAACCTAAAAGCAACTGGATTATCTTTAACAGCATTTTTAACAATTGTTATCTTTAAAAGTAGAAGATACAATTACCTGCATTATGCTAAAATTACAACACTTCAATAACATTTCTAAAATTGGAGCTTAAAGTGGAAAGCTCAAAGCAGCTGCTCAAAAAGAGCAAGAATCTGTTGAAAAAGAATCCATATTCAACAACATAAATTTTTTAATTTCACATCTCTAAATGACTATATTTAACCAACCAACCAGTCTTTAATCTCCAGTGCTAACCTCACTAGTGGAGGATCCATTCATTCTAATTTTGTTGTTGGTACTCTGAGCTGAATCAATAGAGGCCATATCATCACTTGCAACTACCGCAGAAGCAACAACTACAAAAGTAGCAAGAATTTCTTAATTGACCGGGTTCATTTAGATTGTGGCTATGAATCTGAATATTAGAATTAAAATCATTCATAGATTGAATTTTTCTTTTGTAATTTTGAATCGAACAGTGCTTTATCATGGCGAGAATCAATAAAGCACCGATGATGTTCTTACGTTTACTCTTCTTTTAATCACCATTGCCGCCGTCATCAGATCTCTTTAGATTCTTTAAGTTATCGGAGATGAGATTGTTGATATCAAAAGAAGAAGATGTCGCTGCAATTGCACACCCATTAGTATTAATATCAATATCATTGTTTCATCACCGACAGTTCGACCTCCACCATCAGAGATCCAACCACCGTCAGTCCGACCTCCACCGTCAGAGATCCGACCACGTCTGTCCAACCTCTACCACCGGAAGTAAGACCACACATATACCCTAACTTTCTGATTCTAATTTGTAAATGAGGGTTATAAAAGGAACTAAATTATATTGAGGTATACATGTAAACAAATTTTAAAAATTGAGAGATTGTTGCAAAAAATATATTTGTGAGTCACTAACATAAAGATTTCAAAAATTGGGTGATATAGTGTAATTTTCTCAAATTTATACTAAACATGTTTATGGGCTTTGGACATTCATATGATTCGGACTTACTCAAACTGAAGCCCATGAACCCGACCCAACGGAGCATGACCTTCTTTAACTAACCAAAACAAAAACCCTAACACTTCTGAACCAATAAACCCTAAAATTCCAGTAAAACAAAACCTCCCCTCACTCCCTCCTTCTTTTAGCTCGCATCAACAAATTGAACCATGAGGCCACCCAGAGGTGGAGGCTTTAGAGGCCGTGGTGACGGTGGCGGTCGTGGAGGAGGCGGAAGATTCGGTGGCGGACGTGGAGGCCGCGGTGGAGGTCGTGGAGGCGGTGGGTTTGGGTTCCGTGATGAAGGTCCTCCTTCTGAAGTCATAGGTATCTAAAAATTCTTTGTAACTTTATTATTCTTGATTTTGAATTAAAATATGTTTTTTTGCTTATATTATTATTTGTTTTGCTTGTAAATTATGCAGAGGTTTCTACATTTAATCATGCCTGTGAGGGTGAGGCTGTGATGAAGCTCACAAATGAGAAAATACCGCACTTTAATGCTTCAATTTATCTAGAAAACAAGACCCAGATAGGCAGAGTTGAAGAAATCTTTGGTCCCATCAATGATTCTGTGAGTTTCTTTCTTTTTCTTACAATTTGTTTGTAAATTTATGTTTTTAGTTTTGTTTCTGAATCTTCTTTGTGATTTTTGTTCTATTGCAGTTTTTTTCTGTTAAAATGATGGAGGGTATTGTTGCAACTTCGTATAATCCAGGAGACAAATTCTACATTGATCCTTATAAGCTTTTACCTCTTGAAAGATTTCTTTCTCAACCAAAGTATGTTTGTTCTTCTTTTCTTGTAGTATTAATTATAGAGTAATGCAACCCTCTTTGTTTTGTTTGATTCAATGGTGCTAAGCAGTATAGAGTCTAGCTTGTTTTGCTAACGATATCCGCCTAGTTCAGTTGTTATGTACTCTTACTGTTGTTGTGTGCATGATTGATATCATTTTTGCCGGTGATATTGCTCTTTTCATCCTCTCCCTATTTATGATCATTTTGGGATCTTTTTCTTTGACAAGTTCTCAGAGGCATACAGTTTGGCTGCATGTTTCCAGATGACCTTTATTTCTATCTATATTATCTGTGACTTTATTGGCATACAAAGCCACTGTATCATTTTCTCTTCAGGGCGACTCCTGAAGCTTTTTGTTTAATCTAAATATCTTCCGAAGTATTAGATATAAAAAAAAAAATACTGCATTGTTTGGTTTCTGTGATTGATTAAGTTGTCCATAAAATGAATTGTCAAACACTTGCTGCATAGCATATGCAGCATGTGTGGTCATTTTAGTCTCAAATTTCTCAGCTTTTTTCAACAGTCATCGGTTTTAGCATCAGCTGGTTTATTGTTTTGTATCTTCTGATTTTGTGCTTTTCTTGGTCATCATATAATAATTAATATGCTGTTACTGCAGGGGAATGGCTGGTGGTGGTAGAGGTGGTGGTCGTGGGGGTGGCAGAGGTGGTGGTAGAGGGGGTCGTGGGGGTGGAGGCTTCCGTGGAGGTGGTGGATTTCGTGGAAGAGGTGGTCCAAGAGGTGGCAGAGGACCTCCTAGAGGTGCCCGTGGTGGTGGCTTTAGGGGCAGAGGGAGGTATTAGGAGAATTTTATGTAACATTATTGTTGTTTATCTTTTTTCCCCTTGTCACTTTGAGATGCTATACGCAAACAGTCAACGTTTGGATGCTAATTTGAATGTCAGCATTTGTTAGTAAAGCAGTAGTTTTTGTTGCTCATCCATTGGCATTTTCCTAACCAGTAACCATAGAACTGCATATTCCATCAAAGAATTTTATAGAAATTGGGTATTGCTGTCAATCAGAACTTTGCCATGTTTCTGCATTCATCTCATACTCTCGAATCATCTGACCTATAACTTTTCACCTGATGAGTTTAGAAAATGACTTCTATTCTTTTTCCGAAGGTTATTTTTTTTCTTCTTTTGTTTTATGTGATAAAATTGGAACTAATAAGATATCATCAGCATCTTATCTCATTGGCATTAGGGTTTGTAGTGGTGAGCCGATATTAGTCAAACTGAATCAGTAGCTTTAGTTCATAAAGCATAAAAAAATGAATTGCATTTTTTACTTCTAAAATCAAACTCAATTGAGATATCAAAATCTTTTTATAATATCATTAGTACTAAATTGAATTTATCGATTTGGTCTGGACCGGTTATTCCCTTTAATTTGGTTTATGCACATACCTAATTAGAACATCAGTTGCTTGTTTTATGTGAATTCTTTGATGCAGTGATGTTGAGCTGAATGAAATGGTATGAATACTAGCTTTTTACAGCAAAATTACACACAAAAGTTTCATTATGAGTAAGAGCAATCTAATGCTTCTGCTACTCTGAATGATAGAATTTCAGGCATTCCTCTATATTGTTGGAATAATTATTCTAAAATGATAGGAGCCGAATGGAAGCCTCCATCTTTATTCTGAAGGAGAAGCTGCCTTATGCTTCCCAACCTCTAAGAACCGTAGCTCGCGCAACGCGATTAACTCCGAGAGTGAAGGCTCCCATACGAAGATCGCAATTGTGGGTCTTACACATCTCCTTCACATCTTTAAAACCTCTAGTCATATAAGTCTTGAGCTCATTGTTTACTTTCTCCTCATCCCACATGAATCCTTGTATGTTCTGCAATTCACTTGTATTAGTAAAGCTTATCAAAAGTTACTGCAGTTAGCATGTGAAAAAATAGTGCTTTTTACCTGCACCCACTCAAAATAACTAACTGTAACTCCTCCAGAGTTTGCATATATGTCTGGAAGAATTACAACTCCTTTTTTCGACAAAATCTGCAGAAAGATAGACATCATTATAAATTATCGAGTATTGCATTTTGATATTTCGTTCTCATTTTTGGGAAGGGTTCTGAAAAACTGACAACATTGTCGATTCGTCATATTTTGTTTCGGTGTAAATGTTTTTGTAATACATACCTCGTCAGCATCTGGATCGGTAGGATGGTTAGCAGCTTCAATGATGAATTTGGCTTTTATTTCATTTGCATTCTCTCTGCAAACAACTTCAGTTTGTTGGAATTGATCACATCACAATTAAAATTTTCAGAAGAAAAAACAGCTAATGCAAGATATAAACCTGTTGATGACACCACCAAGAGCTGCCGGAATGAGAATATCACAGTCCTCAACTAATATTGAGTTGGGATCGATCGGATCTGCACCGTGAAATCCTTTCACACCTTTGTGCTCTTTAGTATGTTTGAGTAGAGTTGGAATATCAATTCCATTTTTATTCTTTATAGCGCCCGTAATGTCACTTACAGCAACAATCTTGCCACCTTGCTCATCGATTAGCTGAGCAGCCCAGGAACCCACATTACCAAAACCCTGAAATCAAACACATCTATAATCTGAATTATTCTGCATTTTTCGACATTGGATTGATCGATGATACATTAGGGAAGCGAACCTGTATGACGAATCGCTGTCCGGATATGGACTTGCCGTGCTCATTAAGCAAAGCTTCTGTTGCAAAGAGGACTCCTCTTCCAGTGGCAGCATCTCTGCCTAATGACCCACCTAGATCCTAATTTCAAAATGAATTGAATCAACAAAAATGTCTGTCAGACTATGTAGCATGTAAACATTGAAACGGAAAATACCAAAATGAAAAACGCTAAAACAATATCTTTTACAAAAATAGATTATAAGTAGAGAGTTTTAGGCAGTTTGTACTTACAATCGGCTTTCCAGTCACAACTGCAGGCGAATAACCATGAAATTTCGAGTACTCATCTAGTATCCATGCCATAGTCTGTTCAAACATAAGGAAATGAGAACGCTGAAACTAGAAAATGCAATGCGGATAGTTGCAAAACGGTATTTTTTTATAAGAATGGATTTTAAATATAAAGCTTCAAAGTTATAACAACATTTTCCAGAATCAGAAATGAAAAGCCAGAATGTCATATTGGATAAGTTTTCGTGCAATTTATTGGCAGCAAACATAGAAATGCTTAAAATGCCTGTACCTGAGGACCAGTTCCCATATCAGGAGCAGGCACATCGGTGTGAATTCCAATGAGGTCATGAATCTTTTGAGTGAAAACTCGAGTAAGTCGCTCTAATTCGGAGATGCTTAAATCCCCTGGACTGCAGCCTATTCCACCTTTAGCACCACCATAAGGGATGTTTGCCACTGCTGTCTTCCATGTCATCAGCTGTGCTAATGCATTCACCTCATCTGGGTCAACCTGTAAACATCATTTGCCCATATCAGAAATCAAACCCATACGGTACTAACCGATAATGTTGCACAGAAATGAAAAATACTGAAACAGGCAAACTAACATCTCTTTTAAGAAATTTTTAAATATAATGTTTCGGAGTTTCATAAGCTTTTCCAAAAATGGATATGAAACACTCAAATATAGGAGTGTGCATTCAGTTCAAATGGAATCATAGTTCTGCTTTTTTCCAAAAGAGACCGGTCCCGAAATTTTAAGGAATTGAAGCTTTTAAACCGAATTGAACCAAACTAGTCGGTTCGGTCAACTTTTTTGGTTCAATTTGGTTATGTTGGTTTGATTTTTACGTCCATAACCAAACAAAATCAAAAAAGATATTTGCATATAATATCAAACAGAACCGAGTTTGTCCCTTCGGTTCTGTTTTTGCACACCCCTACTTACTGAAACGTACACAGAAATTTGTCGAATTCTACATTTAGACATTGCGTTTCAGTTCTCAGAAATACTTTTAAAACTTTTGCATTTCATTTGAATGTTTGTGTTTCCATGTAACATAGCCACTACATAGAAAGAAATTAAAAGAGTTTCTGATCCAATCTACCTCTGGATGGTATCTAATTCCTCCCTTCATGGGACCTCTAGCATTATCATGTTGAACCCTAAACCCGACAAAAGATGCCAAACTCCCATCATCTTTTGGTATGGTACATTCAACCTGCAGAATTTTTGTTCAAACACACATATGAATCAAACTTTACTATATTTAACAGCTAATTAAGCAGCACCCATACTACTCAATCAACATGTTTCATAAACGTAAGAAATATTTGTACGTTTGGGACACGAAACTTCATTCTTGACATAAAAGCCCTAATTGACATTGTTTCGCCATGTCCGTATCCAAGTGTTTAGTTTTCCCATATCCGTGTCCGTATTACATAGTTTAACAGCTAACTAACAAATAAAAAAAAAATCTATAGTTACCTTGATTTCTCTGAATGGAATAAGCAAACTCTTCTCAAGCTTGGAGTCCAAGCCAAGCAGCCTAGCTGCTAACTTAAAGTTTCTGTTGGTTGCTGCTAAAGCATTCATGCTTGCTTCTGGATTACTATAATTCAACCAAAATTAAGGGCTAATTTATAGAATTATGTAACTAAAAAAGTCAATAATGAGACAAAGGAGAAGAAGATATAGCAATTAAGGGCTAACTTAAACTTATCGAGTATTACGTTTAGGTGGAAAAGGGAAATTAGCCACCTTAAATAATCAACTTATGATCAAACTCTTTAATTAGCCACCTTAAATAATCAACTTAAATTTAGGTGGCTAATGTGAAAAATATGGATTGGGATTCCCTCAAGTTCATTTTGAACTTGAGGGGGTCATGTTAATGATCTACACCGCTCATTATAAATTGAACGATATAGATTAAAAATATACAATTTTATTCAAATTAATCTATACCGTTCATTGTAAAACGAACGGTGTAGATTGTGAACATGACCCCTCAAGTTCATTTTGAATTTGAGAGAATCTCAATCCGAAAAATATTTTATCCATTTAATAAAGGCTGCATCAACGTGTTTCCTCATCACATAAGATTGAGACAAAACTGACTTTGAAAACAGTAATTTAATTTCAAGATAACTATCACATGAAACTTGACATGTGTAGCTAATAAAATATTGGCGTAGTAACCCAAAAAAATATAAATGTTTGCCGATTTTATCAATTATGATCGAACTCTTTAATTTTATCGATTATAATTTGATTCAATTGTTACAAAGTCTCAATTGATCTTAATTTATCTCATAAGACGTGTTTTTTTGTGTTTGCTTTTTTCTATTTAACTAGATGAATTTGTTTTCAATAGGCGACCATTCAATCACTAATGCCTTAACAAAATTATGTTTAGTTTATTCAATCGAAAAGATTCAGCCACAATTAAAGTGAATCCTTTTAATCAACGTATAATTGATATAAGGTTTAATGTCTTAAAAAAAACCCGATCTTTCATCCCTTTTTCAAACCTACTCTGACGTTGAAAATTGTCAATTTTACCTCATTTTATATTTTTTCATTTCAATTGTACCCTGAAGCATAAAATTGACCTTTATTTATTTGACAAAATTTTAAGAGAATTCTTCAAAAATGGTCAATTTAATATAAAAAGTTAATTTAATGTAAAAAGAATCAATTTAGAAATTTTTGCCAAATAAAAAAAAGGTCAATTTTATGCTTTAGGTTACAATTGAAATGAAAAAATATAAAATAGGGTAAAATTGACTGATTTGCAACGTCAGGGTATAATTGAAAAGGGGATGAAAGGTCATGATTTTTTAAGTCATTAGATTTGATATAATTGAAAAGTTTGGTTAGAATAGACAATTAAAACAACAACACATTCGAATTACTTATACAATTTTCCATGTCTATTAACAAAAAATTGTTTTCTAGACAGGTCCTTCATGGACCTTCTTTATATATCTAAAGAATTTAAATGTTGAAATAAAAATGGAAAACAGAAAAACGTGGAAAATAAAATGTGCAAATGTTTCGTGTAATATAGATTAATTCTCTTTTAGAATTTTTACTATTCTTGTATTGAAAAGTCATGTCTAATTTATATTTTCAATGATCTATTATAAACTGGGTCTAAATAATAATTTTCTGTATTATATTTGGCAGCTCAAAATTTCTTCTTCGGGTGTAAGGTTGGATAATTGATTCGGGGTCACTGTTCTTTGTTTATTCTTTTATTTTATTTTTTTATTTTTATTTTTATGAATAAACTATACCGAATTGATTTTTAGTTGATTATGTTTGTACATGAAATATAAGATACAATTTGACATAAGTAATTAAAAATTAATTAACATATACGTATAATTAAACCAAAATTATTTAAAACCCTTACGATGTCACTGAAATTTTTAATCTAATGGTCAAATTAAAACGAAATAAAATATGATCAACAATTTAAAATTAGTACAAAATAAAATAATTTTCAAAATCAATTAGTGCAACTAAGGCCTCAAACATCATGATCAAAATGTAAACACTTGGTAGTAAACTGCAAAAATCATGTGTTCAATTTTTCCACAAACGATCCTACTCTCCACTTATATATAAAAAAGAACATCATGATCAAGATTCCAGGTAGGCATGGCATCATTTTTGCATTAAAATGAAAATTATAATAAAATGTTAGGCTAGAATTGCTTATGGGCTTGGGCTGACCATCTAAATTGGATATGCTAAATTTCAAGGTTCAAATGGGCTGGATGTAGATAAACTTCTAAACAAGTCTAGTGTGGAAACTATAAAGAAGAGAAAATCACAAAAACCCTTCATTTCTCCATTATAAATTTATATTTTGTTTTGTAATATCAAAATCCAATCATCCATTATATGATAATAAAATATACATTATTTTTTCGATTTATTATCATTGAATGAATTACAATTATTTGTATGCAATAATAAAATTGACAAACTAGAATAAAAATAAAAAGGACTCGAATTATTTTCCAAAAATAAAACGCCGAAACATATACATATCGATAAGTGTGTAACATAAGTTTCACCAAACCGTACCAAATTCATCAGGACCACAAAAATAAGAGCCAAAAACACCAAGAAACCAAATATCTTCAAATCAAATGGAAAAAAATAGTGAAAAGGAACAACAATTAGAAAATCTTACCACAAGAAATGAAGAAAAACTTGAATTGCTCTCCAAAACTCAGCAACTGTGATCCAACTGAAGCACTGAATCTACAAATAAATAGGCAAAATAAAAGAAGGAATAAGAATCAAATTCCTCAAAGGAATCCAAGAATTAATGAGAAACCCCAATTTTCTAGTGACATATAAAGAACAAATCTAGGAAAGTGGAGCAAGTGGTGTCTCCAACATGGGGATAATTTTAGGGTAGGAAAACAAAAGAACATGATGCCCTAATTCTACTTCACCTTGTACCACAAGGTACCTATCATCAACCTCACCTCCCATTAGAATAAGCATATCATACTTACGTGGAACACAAATTCCTCGAGCTCCGCTAATCTTACTGCGTAAACGTGAATCCTACGCGAAATCCATGATCATCTTCCTTGAAATCATTAAATTTTGATAAATTTTCAGTTTCTTAAATGGATTTAGAATTAGGGTTTTATACGCAACCTCTCTAATTACTAGTACTCTAGTACTGTCTATTAATGGTGGAACGGTGGCCATTGCTAGAAGAGTGCAAAGTCCATTCAGCTAAAGAAATGGAATTGAATTATATAAATTTAGGTGGAAAAGGGGAATTTGATTACTTCATCATTTTCATTACGACAAAATAGTGATCAATTTTGTGATGAATGGTATTCAAGTTTGTGAGATCATCACCACTTCCATTTTAATAAATAAAGAATGGTACCTACTTTATTGTATAGTACTACTATTTTTGTAGCATTTCCTATATGGTATTAGGCAAATAGAACTAGAATTAATTAGGCCTAATCACTCAATATTATTCCATCTTTTTTATTTTTTTTAGCCAAATTTATTTTTTTTGTTCTATGTACTTTTAAAATTTTATTATTTGATTCTTTTTTGAATTTTTATATTCATCTAATTTTTATATAAAACGTGCGTGAGACGGAATTTAATTATCCACCTAACTCAATATATAGGTAAGATGAGTCAGGGCCACATAAACAAAAACTTATAAGTATATGGCCAATTGAAAGAAAAAAATTGAAAGTATAAGAACCTATCATGTCTGTAGTGGAAATTATTAATCACTTAATACAATAATTAAGCCACACGCTCACTGCTACAATCCATAAGAGGACCCATTGATAAAAAAAAAATATAAGGACCTATCAAGTAATAAATTTTGTATTGGGATCAGATAAATAAAAAATATAAAATATAAAAAAAATTAATGGATTAAGTTTTTTTCTATATATATACGGATCAACCTTCAAAAATTTCAATTCTAGCATAATTTGGATAAGTATATCTTGGTTATTGTCAATTGGGGCATATTTTTCAAATTTAACAAATTAAGATAGACACTTTGTGTCAAGGATAATATAGCATTTAATTTCCTATAGAGCTAGATTTTAATTAATACAGCTCTAATCTTTTTATACCCTTGAAACATATTTGTAATTAGAACTCACCTAAAAGTTTCATGTTTAAGTTGAATTAATTCGTTATCTAATGTGGTATTAAGTTCTTGGTTTAATATCTTAAAAAACCATGACCTTTTATTTCCTTTTCAATCCTACCCTAATGTTGCAAATCTGTCAATTTTATCCTATTTTGCATTTTTTTTTCAATTGAACCCTAAAGCATAAAGTTGACCCTTTTTTACTTGGCAAAAAATCTCTAAATTGACCATTTTTACATTAGATTAACTTTTTATATTAAATTGACCATTTTTTTAAAAAAAATTATTGAACTTTTGTCAAATAAAAAAAAGGTCAATTTTATGCTTCAGAGTACAATTGAAATGAAAAAATGCAAACTGGTGTAAAATTGACAATTTTTCAACGTCAGGGTAGAATTGAAAAGGGGATGAAAGGTCGGAGTTTTTTAAGGCATTAAGCCTAAGTTCTTTACATAAGAAAATTAAAAAAGAAAATTGAAAATGCCAGTGAGGTCTAGCTCAAATGGCTAAAATGCATTTTAAAATCTCGGCTTCGAGACTCAGAGCTAGTGGTTTAAGACTGATTTAAAAATAAAAATAAAACTACTAGCAACTAACCACCAATATAACTAGATACTATTTTTTTTGTGACGAGAACTCACTCTACTGAGCCGAAATTTAATATCATTGTCAAACCATGGGATATGGACCGCCCGCAAGCCCACATACCTGATAACTAGATATTATTTTTATCAAAAAGAAAATTGCAAACGAGAAAATAATCTAAAAAGCATACTAAACTATTTTTTGTTTATTAGTTGGTTAGAGATTAAAATGAAAAGAAAGAAACATTGATGAATTTTATTTAAATGAATAATGGATGTTGATGGTGATCATGAAAGTCAAAATCTGTCATATTCTGAATAATTGATTCTGAAAATTATTAAATTTTTAATATTTTTTCATTTCATTCATTAATTTTTTTTAATCACTGAATTTTTATTTTTATTTTCATTTTGATATATTCCGTCCAAAATATTTAGGTGACAGCCGAAAATTAACATGTAGTAATCTTAATTTATTTATTGTAACCTGAAAATTTGCCATGTATGCATAATTTAAACTAAAAACTACTTTCCAAAATACAATTATGTATTTGTGATAAAATTCAAAATAAAAATAGTAAAATCCGATTATCACATGTCAACTTCTGGATGCTACCTAAATATTTTTAGCCGAAAAATTTCGAAAAAGTGAAAGTTTAATGAACAAACAAAATTAATAACTATAATGCAAAAATTGAAAGTTCAGTGACCCGATTAATTACCTATCACTTTCTAAAAGGGTATTTATATATGTCTACATATATAATTTTTTGTGTGTTCGCCTCTATTTTTGGATAATTTTCATCCATAGTCTTTGACTTTTTTTCTCTCTTTTATCAAAACTAATTTCGCTTTACGTGCTATGCACGTGGCTCGTAATGTAACTCGTCAATGTACATATTAGTAAATTTATTATAATTATATCAATTTTTTATTTATAATTAATTTTAAATTAGTTAAGAATTTTTGTAAAAGTAAATATAAATATAATATATTCGGTTATTAAAAATTTTTTCCATAATGAATTTATTCTTCTTTTGGTTTTATAATAACCATAATTAAATAATTAATTTAATTTTATTAATAATATCTTTAAAAATAGTAAGATAGAAATTTAAGTAATAATATATTAACTAAATATAGTATTTTAATTTTTTAGTTAAATCAAACTAAAAGATAGGTATTGCTACTAATTTGGAAATAATTTAGTTATTTTTTACATACTAAAAACTAAATTAGAGATAATTTAGCTACTTGTTCTAATTAGAACTTTAGTGATTAATCAAATAACTAATTAGTTAATGACTATAAAACCTTTATTTAGTAATAAACTGAAAAGGATTATTCAGTAAATTTGCTTGTCCTCCCCCCCCATCCGTGCTTTTATATATAGTATAGATATAGATGTTTAAACTCCAGTTCATAATAGAAGAGTCTTTGATTTTTTTGTCTCTCTTACTAGTCTTTAAAATTTGTAGCAAAAAATTCTGACGGTTCATTAAATTTTCACAAAACTCCTTTTATCTATTTTTTTTATAATTGAGACTTACATTGAAGCTGAAGAATTATAAAAAAAACATATAAAGACAAAAGAAAAAAGTAAACCCAAAATCAAACCGACAATAATAATATTGAAAACCCGAAGAAAAGGCTTTTGTTTTATCATTTTAGTCGGGTTGGTTATAAAATGAAACAAAATCATAAATTTGGTTATTCAATTGGTTCAATTAATTTTGGGTTTTCAAAATTAAAAAAAATCCAAATGAAAAAAGAAATCTATCTCGAATTATCTTAACGTAGCAAAAATTATAGATTAGATCAGTAAAATTTAATTTACCTCTAATTTGGACAATTCAAATCTCAAATAAAACCAAAAACCAAAAAGTTTAACTTTCAAAATCGAATCGATTGAATCCAAATTTATTACCTAACAAACTAAAAGTCATCGTTTCAGTGGATTAATTTGTTTGGTCAAATTTCTTACTCTCTCAATTTTATGTCTAAATTTAAGTCTAAAATTTATAATTTTTCTCTCTTTATATTTTGTGATGTTTTTTAGGAAAAATTAAATTGCCTTTTAAAATTTATAATATGCGATAAAGTTAAAGTTATACTTAGTTTAACATACTTTTTAAATTATTTAAAAAAATCCATTACTATAATGAAAAAGTTGCACTTTTGGAATTTATCAGTAAATTATATGATTTTGGTAGAATTTCAAACAAGGATAACCAGTCCTATAAAATTAGGTACATTTAGTAAAAAAAATCGAATTTTTGTGATAATTGTAATTTGAACCAAACACCCCCTATAATTTTATTTTATTTTTGAGAAAAACACCCCCTATAATTTTTAACTAGTCAACTTGTTCCCAACAAACAAAATTCTTCCACAAGAATCTCTATTATTGATCTATTGCGTGATCAATGTTGGAGGTCCCTTATGCTAAAATCCCACCTTTAATATCTCGTGTCATGAGTCATGACGTGGTTCCTCTTCTTGAGGAGGAAAAATGGTACTAAAGTGACTAATTGATTTGAGTGGGTTCAAGACTCAATTAATCCACTAATAATAATTGAAAAATATAAGAATAAATTATCCAAAAATTTCTCGATTATATCGTAATTAATAATCTGATATCTGATAACGCAGTACATTTAGTAGGGGCGAAGCAATCTCGCCAAAAACGAACAACGCTAAGTCAAGCATTTTACCGACTTCATGTCGACAACTGACCACCTCTAAATCATAGTCCACGTGACCTGGGGGGTCACCGGATCGATTAACATTCGAGCATCATCCTAGACACATACTTATGACTAGTTCGGATCGAAGATTCTGTCCGAACTTCCAGACTGGAGACATGAAAGCCCGGCATAGACAACCCGAGCTTCGAGCTTCGTTCAAGCTCCAGGAGTGGAAGCATGTGAGTTCGGTCTAAGCAATCCGGGCTTCAAGCTTTGTTCGAGTTCCGAGATCTGGCAAACTATTGATAGGAGTGAAATACTCCTATCGGTTCGAGTCTTTTTAGCATCGCTTCGAACGTTTTATATGCGTTTTTAAAGCAATTGTATGCCTTATTACGTGTATGTGCAATTTCAGGTAATCGGAGCGAATATGAAGGTTTTTGGTCAATAAAGGGCGAAGTATCAAAGAAATCTAAAAGACGGAAGCTAGAACGCAAGATAAAAGAGACCCAAGGTTTACCAAGGTCTCTATCGAGACAAAGGAGTACAAATCGAGAAGCCAGTTTTTAGGCAGGTCTCGATCGAGAAGGCTCTTGTACTAAGCTTCTCGATCGAGACCAGGGTCTCCAAAAGAAGCCGAGAGCAAGCTAAAAATAGGGTCTCGATCGAGAAGCTTTCTTACAAAGGCTTCTCTATCGAGACATGAAGAAAAACCTGGAGTAAAATCTTTTTGGGTCCGTGTGCTAGTGGGCCCATTTTCCCCTTTTGGCCAAACCTTTGTACTAGTGGATTTGTCATTTAGCCTCTTTTGGCTTGGCTATATAAGGCCTTTTATGTTTTTAGGGTAAAACATTCTACATTTTTAGCCTCAATCCTAATATAGTACTTTTTATTTTCCTTTTGTAGAGATCTACAATTGTTCTTATTGTTCTTGAGAAGGAATTTCCAGATTTTAGTTTTCTTTATGATTTTTCTTCTACTACAAGTCTTAATATTATTTCAAGCTTCATTATCTAGTGAATACTTTTATTTACACCCAAGCTCTACTTAAGGTAATTGTCTTTCACTCATTATGAATAGCAATAGATGTTTAATGTTTGTTGGTAAATTAGTAATTCTTGTTATCTTCACCATGGTTGGCTAAACCCCATGTTTGGGGGTTAATTTGAATCTTAGTTGTGTATGATTGGGTTAGGGTTTTGGGGTTGTGTTGATTGTTCTAATTAAGGAGCCTAAAGCTTGCTTAGATTAGCTACCTAAGTATTGTTCTTAAATTAATTCTCACATCGAGAGAGGGTTTATTAGTTGGATTTATTAATTAGAGACTTAATTAGTAACACCATGAGTGTGGGTTAGTAATTAGGTGGCCTATGAGTTGTGATTTATTTGTTAATTGCCTCTATTTGCGTTTAGTGCTACGAGAGTAGGCTAAGCTCGATTAGTCGCGGTTTTGTAGCTTTTTGAGACTCGAGAGAGCAGGAGTTGCGGTCTTAGAACACTCGGTCCTCGTTTAGAACCCTAAACCCGATACCCTTGATTGCATGACCTAGGAGGATTATTAGCTCCCAAACCTCTTTATCATTTGAATTTCGTTAATTATTATAGTGTTTACTCGTTCTTTTAAATTAGTAATTTGTTAATTCCTAGATTAGCATAAGTTGTTAGTAGTTGTTTGATTGGTTAATTAGAAAAACATTCATTCTCTTGCTAAACGAATTGAAGATCAAATTCTAATTCACTCACTTTGAACCTCTCATCCTTGTGGGTACGATAACTCGGACTTATAGTCCACTATTTACAAGTTGGTAAGTAAAATTGCTAACAAGTATCATACTCACGTGTACCAGATCTTGGGACCACGGAATATCTTCTGACAGATGCGTGAGGAATGTTCCTTCCACCTGACACACCTAACAAACAGCGCCCAATACGGAGGATATTCTCCACATAGGCATAACAGAATTCTGGGACCACGTGAAGGAGAGCCTGCCAGCAAGGCAAGATTTGCACATAAACCCTAACTATAAAAAAGAGTCTGAGGGCAAACCCTAGGTAACTTCTTTGATTTTCTGAATTACCTTTCTCTTTTCTCTTTTTCTTCTTCCTTTCACTAAAACTTACTTGAGCGTCGGAGCGAACGTCCGGTGACCCCCACCGGAAGTTCCATCTGACCTCTGTTTGCTGGTGTTTGCAGACTTTAGTAGATCGGATTCATTTGGTGATTTATCAATAAATTAAAGGATGAAAAAATTAAAAACAATTAAATAAAATGTTATATCATACGTTTAATTAGTATATAAATATAAATTAAAAGATTATTTTAAACTTTTTTTTTAGTAAAAAGGGACAATTTTAATACTTGTAGGTAGAGATGAAATCTAAAAACTAAAAATTGGGTACAAATGATTTTTTTAAAAGATCAGGGTATAAACGAAAAAAAAAATTAAAGTAGAGTTTTTTAAATAATTAAACCTTAAAAAAAACTAATTATTTGCGCAAGTCATTTTTAAAAATTTTTCTTAGGAATTTCATCAAATAGCCAAACCCAGTCCATTTGAAGAGGGGCATGATCATGGATCTTCCAATTCCAATTAACAGAATAAGGACCTAAAATCTTGATAGCCTATGTTCAGAAAGTCTAGATCAAATGTTCTTTTCTGACCCAGAAAGCCCCAAAACAATGATTAGCATATATTTTATCTCTCTTATAAGATGACTTAATTTTTAAATTTTTCCATTTTAGTCACTAAACTATTTTTTTCATTTTCATCACTAAACTTTCATTTTTTTTTAATTTTAATATTCTCCGGCCAAAAATACTTAAGTGGCAGCCGGAATTAATTTTTTTAACCTACAAACTTGCCATATATGCATTATTTAATCTAAAAATTCATTTTCAAAGTGAAATTATGTATGTATGATAAATTTTTAAAATAAAACTTGTAAAATCCGGTTGTCACATGTCAACTTCTGGCTGCCACCTAAGCATTTTTGGCTTGAAATATCAAAATAAAAAAAAAATGAAAGTTCAGTGATCAAAATGAAAAAAAATAAAATTAATGACTGAAATGAAAAAATTCGAAACTTCAGTGATCTTCATAATCAATTACCCAACTCCTCTTATGCTCAAGAACTCAATAGGTCATTATAAAAATGAACTCGGTGGATTATGGTAGGACTCAGGATTATCATATTCTAGTTCAACAATTAGGCAAACTCGTAAAATTAACGAACTTATATTGAATCTTGACGGGTTTATACTGAATATAAATTTCATCAATTATAGGAGCGACTATAGATTACATAAAAGAGTTAAATTGTTTAGTGAACAAAATACTAATAAATTAAAATTCTATTATAAACTCTTTTTTTTTTCAAAGTTAGAATCATTGGTGAAGATCAAATTACAACAAGTGAAAGTCATATAACAAAAATCATATATATAATTTTTCTAATTTTGAGATAGTAAATGATAAGCAGCAATTCAAATACAAGCTATAAAAAATCGAAAAAAATAGAGAAAAATCTAAAGTTGAGTCCTGGAATTTAAACACAACGATTTCGTTGAGCGGGTGTTAGATGATTCATTTTTCCGATTTGTCCGTCGAACCGCTTGATCCGTTGAAGCCTACTATTTCCGATCTCTATCTTCATTTAGATTCTAAAAAAATAGATCCACAACCTCACCATTTTTTAGATCTACAAGAATTTGAATTTAAAGCTCAAACAAACATTAAATGTTTTTAAAGATTTAAAAAATATAAACAAATGAGGATATAAAAGATTTTATTATTTTTTCAAAGATGAACAAATTAAAGACCTAAACCAAAATTAAAATTTTAACAAGGATTTATTGAGAGAAATAGTAGATATATAATAATAAGTATTATGGGCGGAGAGAAGATGATTTTTCGGCTAGCCGGAAAGATCATCTTCTCCACCCTCAAAAAGTTGAAGAAGATGAGAGTTTTTGTAGAGGGAAGGGAGAGAACAAATTTGAAAGAGAGAGAAAAAAAATTAGAATTGTAGAAACATAATTTATAAATGAAGCTTAATTTTCCATTTTATAATTATTTAATTGTTTTCAATACATAATTAAATTAAAGAAAAAAACTACTAGATTAATTTCATGTAATATTTGTAATTTATATATAAATTATTTATTATTTAATGAAAATAATATTCATTCGAAAGATTACTATGGGAGATGTTGGAACAAAGTATTTTAAATTAACAACAACTCCAACTTAATCAAAATTATGATTAGAAATAGTAAGTGGCCACCACAACCCACCACGCTTTGAAATGTCAAAACAGATAAAAATAGGACTTTAATTTATTTAATTTTATTTTAATTAACATTATTAGAGTATGACTAGATCATGCAAATTGGAAAGATTAGGTAGAGCTGCCATTTTGACATTCTAAAGCCATTTTATTAGAATTTTACACAGTCTTCTTCTACGCGTTTGTCCTTTTATTACAAAATTAAATCCAAAATCATATTAATAAGAACAGTAGAAAATGATTAATTGAATTATCCTTTAAATAAGCAAAGGCTATCATTTCTACATTTGGCTTAGAATATTATTAAGAAAAACACAAGTCACCTAATTAATAAAAGTAAAATCTTTTTCTTTTCTGTTAAACAACTTGTTTTCTTGATTGTTGATAGATCGACGACAGGATTTACATTTTTAATTTCTGGGTGTTTCAAGAAAGAGTAAAAGATGTGCCCTTTGAGATTTATTTTGGTGTTTTTCTCAGCGGTTTTGGCCGGTTATGTTGCTTGGAGGACGGTCAGATCGTCGTCGGAGATTGAAAGTACAATTTCCGATGACTCAACGCCGGAGAAGAAGCCATTGCAAGATAATAACACTAATCAAGAATTCGATGCGAAGAGGGTATGTTTTGTTTTCTTTAATTCAAATCTTGAATTTCAAGAATCGTCTCTTTATTCCTTTCTTGAGGTTATGTTTTGTGTTTATTTTCTCTTGATTCTTGAATTTATTTAATGCAGATGGTTCAAAATGGATTCTGGGTATTTGTTGATATGGCTAGTGGAAAATACTTGTGGAAAAATCTGAAAGAAATGAAGAAAGATGAGAAAGTGAAGAGCAGCTAGGACTTGGTTATGGTTTTTTTTGTCATTTTCTTCTACTTTCTTTCTCTTTTTTCTTGCTGTGGAAAAAGGTAGAGATTGGAATTTCAGAGCAGGTACTTGTAATTTTCAGTATATAGACAATCAGTTGATAATCCATTTTGGATTATTGAATTGGAGCTTGGAAATGTTTGTGCATAAGTTGATAATCACCCTTTTGCAATTATAAGGGATTGAATTAAAAGTGAATTTTACTACACACCTTGACTTTCATGTTCTGTTCTTGAAGAAATTTGAGTTTGAATGAATATAAAGACTGTAAATTTTCTTATAAATTCAGAACGATGATCATGATCGTTACCTGCAAAACCCATCTATCGAATACAATAAGTTGATTCTATAGACTAATGTGCTTGCAGCAACACTGCACAAGTTGAAATAATTAGCTTAAACAGCTTATGTACAACATGTTTCTGGTCAAACAAATAGATTAGCTAATTTACATGGCAAATGCCAACAACGTTTCCAGTTACGAAATGATAGATCTTCGCTTCTCATTTGATCCAATCGTTGTACCAATGACTCCCTTGGTAGAACCAATAATCTGTTTAATTTCCGATCTGCATCTTCACTTTAGGTCAGTTTGTAGCTTTATAGACATATACAGCAGTGTAAGAAGAGCACCTTGCGGGATTGGGGCATATCTCGCAAGGTTTGAACTAAACCACATGGCTACTACTACCAGAGCGACTATACTGCTACTGGCTTTTCCGCAAGCCCAGCTTGCAAATTGTAAACACAGAGTTAGCAATATCCCACCTCTCCCACCCAGAACTAAGGCAATTAAATAACCCATCTTATAACCAGCATCCAATTTCCGATCAATTAAAGCCAACATACTGCTGAACGCGAGAGATAATCCAGAACCAAATATTTGCAGTAAAAACAGAGATATGAAGGCAGATTTAAGTACTTCGATAAAGGGACCTCGTTCTTGATCCAGAATCGCTTCTTCAGCCGACTCTTCTGTATCACTCTCGGAACTAGAATCCTCATCATTTACATTATTGCGTTCCCAATATCTTTCACGCTGCATTTTCCGCCTGAATTCAGCCCATTTGTAGATCCTCACTCCATCTTCGAAATCAGGGCTGTAATACCGTGTCCCTCTGTATGACCTGCCATTATCTTCTCGAGATCTAAGCACTCCATCGTATTCAGTCCTTGTAGCTTCATTTGACAGTATCTGCTCCAAAAAGAAAAAGAGTTCCTGGGATGTCAAATGCATTATGCAAATGTCTAACTAAGATAGTGATTCTAAAACAATCGTATGCAAGGAATCAGAACTCTATATTTCGCCTGCAGTATCAAAGTACGACACATCTAAATATTCCTCGGCTGAGATGAATCATAATTTTCCCCTAAAGTCAAGAGGTTTATGGGATGGCAAAAGCATTATGTGGATGTGTAATTAAAACATATAGTGATTCTAAAACAACTAAATGCCCGGAATCAGATTTTTACATTTCGTTGTGGCGCATCTAAATAGCAATCCTTATGCCGAGAAGAATCATAACTCTCCCATAGATTCACTTTTATTCAAACATAATGATCATAAGAATAAATGATCTAGCTTATAGTTTATCATTTTAATAAAAAGACCAAACAGCAACTAAACACAAGATTGCAGCAGAAAAATGCTCACTTCATAGGCATCATGAACTCTCTTGAATAGCTCGCCAGCTCGTAAATGCTTGCTGACATCTGGGTGATACTGCAATCACAACACAAGAATGAAACCGAAACTAATTTGAAGACCAGTTCATCATAACGTTCAAACACAGGGTTAGTTAGTGCACAATTTAAAAACTCCAACTCTAACCTAGGTTAGTGATTAAATTGATACATCCAATAATAAAATTGAACACAAAAACAAACCTTGCGAGCAAGGAGGCGATATGCTTGTTTAATATCAGCTGATGTAGCGTTCCGAGTGAGACCGAGCACCGCGTAGTGGTCTTGCTCGCCGTTCGCGGCAGCCCATGATGACGACGACGATGATGCAGTAACTACCATTGAGCTCCACTTAGTGAGATTACGAGATAAACGGTTGTGATTGCGGGTCCCTGTCCATGGTGGACTGTCAATGGGGTTGATGCGAGCGACAAAGGAGGAGGAGGAGGCGGCGGAAGAGGAAGAAATGGCAGCGGAGGCGTCGATTGCGGTGGGAATGGGCCCCGCCAGAAGCTGCGACTGCATTATGGTAATAAGTGATGCATCTCTTTCTCGTAAAACAAAAATCTGAGACAGATCAGTGGCTCACTGGGGAGAGTAGTGGGTCATGGGTGATAAGATGCAGATTGCTTCAGCCTTTTGTATGCAAATCCAGGTGGTGATTATTAACCGCAAATTGGGCTGAAGCTCCTCATATTTTTATTTTTTTCATTTTATATTAGTTAACTGAGTTAAAAAAAAAAAAAAATTAATTTTTGAATATATTTAAATAAAAATTATACTATTACAAAATTTAGTGGATTAGCTTTACTTGATTTTTAATTTTTTGAAAAAAAATATATTTTTTAGTTTAATTTTTAAAAAAAATTAAACATTAAATAAAATTTAAAAATTAGAAAAGTAAAATTTAAATATATTTGAATTTATTGAACCATTAAATTTCATAAATTTATAAATTTTATTTGTAATGACGATGGCAAAAGGGGGGTATTGGGTTCGAATTTCATTTGTAGCAAATTTGAACAATTAATTGAAGATTATGAAATTATTGAAGATAAAAGGCTATAGAACGTGGAGCGCTACGAACGTATAGTTTTGGATAAAAACACCTATAAATTAGTTAATCTGGCTTATTCTATTTCTTTTGTTGAGGTTGTAAAAAAACTTAGAGCAATTTAAACTAAAGTGGGGAAAATAAAAGATTGTTAATTTTTTTATCAGTTATTCAACTCATTTTCCCACGGGTCCTATTAATGGTGATAAAAAAACTGTGATATTAAAGCACACCCCTTGATTTCAATTCAAAACGCCACTCCTATTACTGCGCCTTGATCACTTCACCGTCTATTCTGAGCCTCCTCTCTTCCTACAATTCGCATTCACTGTAAGGACACGGAGCCACCTTTGTCTTTTCTTTCCCTTCTCAAATTTAATTGTAAGACTTCTCTCTCTCGTATTTAGTGCTTCTATCTTGTTTTTAATCCTCTAGCTCCATGTAATCTAATTAATTTGTGGGTTGATTTGCTAAAACCTCCGTTTTAATGTACATCTTGTTTAGAATCCTCAATTGATTGTTGCGTGATCACCTTTCTTGTTAATGTGCATTTCTTGGTAATGGGGAAATGATTTTTGTTTGTTTGTTTTCATTTGACATTTGAAGTGTATTCTTTCTAGCTTGGTATCTTGATGGGTGATGAAATTTAGATCATGGTCATAGCTAATGGATCATCATTTGGTTGGGTTTCGTTTGAATGTGGGAGGGAATTTGATGCATATGATAAAAGTTTCGTTTTGATTCATGAGAAACTTCAATTTATTGAACTTTTTTGATTGTGTAATATATGAGATTAGGATTAGATATCTCGGTAGTAGACGCTGACACGGGAAAACGGGGCACTTGGAAATGGACACGGCAAAATGTTGCTACTTCAAGGTTTCCTGTGTTAAAAATGAAATTTCGTGTCCGAAACGTCAAGTTTTTGACACATTTCTGGAATGGAAAATGTTAATTTAATGAAGTGTTTGAGCTACCTATATGCATGCTCAATGATCTTGAAATGATACCGGAATCTTATGATTCTCTTTGCATTGAAATGAAGAATTTGATAATGTCAGCTTTATCAGGAGCCCTACACAACTTTTTCTTATTGAAGGCTATAATTTTTCATATGTTCATGTCATTTAACATGTGATAGTTTGTTGTCTTCTATTTTTCTTCTTTGTCATAAAATAGTTATGCTACTGCCGCTATCTCACTACTGTACTGTTGTTGATTTCATTGTAATATTGTAGAAAGTGAGCTGAAAAAATAGAATCTATTATGTCCAGTTTGGCAAATGTTAACAACATATTTTGGCAAGAATGCCCCGTCGGGAATTCTGAGAGGCAAAAGCTACTTAATCAGAAGGGATGCGTTGTCTGGATAACAGGGCTCAGCGGATCAGGTTTATTTTGAACTCTTATCTTTCTCATATATTAAGATATTAGAATCTCCCAGCAATATAAGACTTTTAAGTTTTTTTTTTGGAGAGTTCAGGAAGTTGTTAGATTTCAATTTGAGCAATGAGCATTATTATTTCAATATGGTGAAGAAGATGTGATGACTTCATAGTTGCAACTAAAAAGTTCTATTTTAATGTCAGACCTCGGAAGTGAAGGTGCCATTGATGACTACATACATCCTTATAAGATGGATGTTGGCCTAAATAAACTTGCACCGTGATATTTGTTATCTGTGGTGAGACCAAACACTGAATTGTCTGGTCTCTCATAGTTCTTATTGCTTTAAAATTAATAAATAAATGGAGGCTATAAACTGGATTAATTTCTTAGTTGGATGATACATGCATTTTTTTCTTACCTTCCTATTATAGATACAACAGTAACATATGTGTATGAATCTTCGACTTATCTGTCTTAGGGGTTGGCAGTTGGCTTTGTCCAAAAAGAGAGGAGTTGTTCTTGAACTCCACCATGGTTTATGTGTAGAGTGGGTACACTAACTGATAACCAGGCCCACTTATTGTGTAGAATGTGTTCTAACTTCTAGCTGACATGCATTCACAATTTCACATGTTCTTGTAGTATTTCCGAATTTTCTGTTTTTTTGTTTTTTCAATCAACGGAACTGCCAATAAGGTTAATAATCTTACTGTGCAAAAAGTTGGTGGATGCTGGATTTTTATTGTATGTTTTTTGACAAATGCTCTTTGCTGATGGACAACTCGAGTCTCTCCTGTTATATTCTTTGTTAACTCGTGTCTGTTCTCATATCTGTTTTGATCCTTTTCTTAGGAAAAAGCACACTAGCATGCTCTATAAGCAGAGAACTACACTCTCGAGGAAAACTAACCTATGTTCTCGATGGTGATAACGTTCGTCATGGTCTGAACAAAGATCTTCGTTTCAGTGCTGAAGACCGAACTGAAAATATACGCAGGGTTGGTTAGTATGGCTTACAAGCTTACAACTAGAAATTTTAGCCTTGATAGTTAATTTTTAATAGATGCTTATTTTTTTCAATGTAAAGGATAAACACGCGAAATGATATTGTTATAGTAGTATAGTACAGGGTTTGTGTTAGACAAATCTGTTAAATGAAGTTGTATCTTGTCTGGTGTTCTGATATCTGAACTTTCACGTAAGGAAACAGAATAAAACCAATTTTTGTGATGATTAATATGTTACATGTGTTTGGCCTCTAATATTATTACTGCATGTGGTAGTTTTTTAATTGTGCTTTTGACTAATGCATTTGTTTTTTATTCATTGATCACTAATGTTGTGTATTTTTATTTTATTTAGGGGAAGTAGCAAAACTCTTTGCTGATGCTGGTTTAATATGCATTGCTAGTTTGATATCTCCATACAGAAAAGACCGGGATGCTTGCCGTGCAATGTTGCCAGAAGGAAATTTTATTGAGGTAAGGTTCATTATCAAGTGGTTCCCATTTTACAACTTAGCAAACGTGTCTTTTAGACAGAACCAGTTTACTCGTATTTGTACAGGTTTTCATGAACATGTCTCTATCATTGTGCGAGTTAAGAGACTGTAAAGGCCTTTACAAGCTTGCACGTGCTGGAAAGATTAAAGGTCTGCTCTTGAAACATAATTTTGTATAATTGAGATCTCCTTATCTCAAATTGCTGAGATTTGACGCTCCATATTGCTAATGATCCTTATGATTGCAAATCGCTAGAGGTTTAGTAATTTCGAGTAACACTAGTCAACAACTGTAGTGTGAACCACAAATGTAGTTCTTGACTATATCCGAGTAATCATTTTAAATAATTAGGCCATGTATGGTTCACTGTAATTTTTTCATTAACATGATTTTATTAAATTTGCAGGTTTCACTGGCATAGATGATCCTTATGAACCACCTTTGAACTGTGAGGTATGTTTAAACTGAAGTTTAACTCGAGGATTGCTCTATTAAAACCGCATATTAGCAAATAGTATGATGTTTCATTTACCTTTGAGTACGGTAGTTTCAAATGTCGTCTTTTGAATGCAGATAGAGTTACAAGAAATAGACGGAGTCTGCGCCACACCGGGTGCCATGGCTGGGCAAGTAGTATCTTACTTGGAAAATAAAGGGTTTCTGCAGGATCAATGATTCTCTAATCTGCTTCGACATCACGGATATAACGGTGCCGAGTATCAGCAGACTCTGACTACCATCTTGCCCGCGGTGTTTGGAATAAAGAATAGATGGCTAGTAATACTCTAGCCTTTATAGAATCCACCTTTGAGATAGCTTAAGTGTACTGAGACTTGTTGTTTGTGTTCATTCTCAAGACGCAATGTTCCATAGTTCCTTTTATCTTCTTAATCTGATAAATGTTCATCCAGAAAATTGTATCAATTGTATGTTTACAGAAAAAAGCTTGTGTATGCATTTTGAGTTGAACTAGGTTATTTGCGCTTGCAGGAGGAACTGAATCCACATTTTCTAACTTTTTAATTTTACGAGTCAGATATTATTTGAACAGTTTAGCTCGATTAATTTGGTTTGATCCGATGAATTAGAATTTGACCGAAAACTGGTCACACTTACCTACTGAATCAATAGAACATTCTTTGGCAAAAAAAAAAAGAATCAATAGAACATTGGATTTGGAAATAAGCCAACCAACCATTAGTAATACGACGTAGTTTGGTTTGCGGGCTTACTAGACTTTCCTCTAATTTGACGACCCAAATGACTTTTCTAGAGGAATTGGTTTGGTAATTTCTATTATCTCCGGAAAGGAAAACCAACAAAACAGCAAACAGAAAAAGAAGAAGAAAATGGTACTGAACAGTAATGTGGCGATGAGAGTAGCGAACATATCAGCAGATCTTTGGCAGTACGTAGCGTGCAATCCGGAGCGTTTAAGCAGCGATCAAGTCCTCAATCTTCTCTTCTGTTTGCCTTTTCATCATTTTGGCCGTCTGCTTCTCTCTCTCTGGACTTATCTCTGCTACAACCCTAATTCCTCCGCTATCTATTCCGATTCCGATTCCGATTCCGATCATTCCCACTCCGATTGAGCTACCTCTGCCTACGGACTTAGGATATGATTCTTGATTATGTAAAGTTTGTGTTTTTGGTTTAATACACTGGATTCTAAATTTAGGTTTGGTTGTTTTCTTTGTTGTTCAATTCAAATGTTATCACAATTTATGTATATTTCTAGTAAATTTCCTTCAAAATCGAACTCCAATTCTTCCAAATATCAAAACCTACATATTCATCAATTCTCCTCGACCCTTCGTGACGATATTCATAGGTTTTCTAAATAACAATATTGTTACAACGTTTTATTTAGGCTTATAATAAAAACATGTTAATGAAAAATAAAATATGTTTAGGATTTAGGACAGCGCCATAGTTTTGTCACAAACCAAACATATCACGACTTGCTTGCCTTCATTTAATTTAGTGCAATTAAAAATTTCTAAAGTTTAGAAGAATATATTTTCTTCCAATTGAAATTGCTGCAGATGAATAAATTAGTATAAAGATCCACCAAACTTTCGACAGTTTCTTATTTTTGGGTTTATCCCTTTAACTCCATTCACAATTTTAAGCACCTTTTTAATATTTTTAATAATTTAATTTTCAGTATAATTTTATATATTATACTATAGCAGTAGAAAAACACAGTATGGTATGTTTTAAATATTTATAAAATATATATAAATATTTAAAATATGTGTTAATTGTTAAATGAATGCAAAAAAATTATTTTAATTATTTGGCTTTCTTTCAAAAATAAAACAATGAATAAGGCTAAAGATATAAAAAAAATCTTTAATTTTTTACAAAAGCGCAAATAAATTCTTTTAATTTTATTTTTAAAATAGCAAGAAAAAACTTTTAAACTCTTCCGACATATAAGCTCTTATAAATTATTCTTTACAACTTAATCGCCTTAAATAGCAATTTGCCCCCTCAACTTTAATCAATGGCAATTAGCATATAAATTAACTTTATGGACATAATAGTCTTAAAGCTAGTGTTTATGATAAATTAATTTCATTTTCGCAATTTTTTCCCTCAACTTAAAAGCTATTTAAAACTAACTTAATCTCCCATATTTGTAATTATTCATATGAATATTTAAATATAAAAATTAATTTAAACTACTTAAAAATTACAAAAACTCAAATGGCAAAATATAATAGCACTTTTTAAAAATTTAAAGGGTTTTTTTATACTTTCTACCAATCAAGAGACAAAATCAATTCTGCAGTAAGAAAGCTCAAGAAACTATCTTCAAGCTTAGCTTCCAAAATATTTGTACCTCTTAAAAGCCAAAAACCTGCGGATAATTAAATAAAACTAGTAGTTAAAAAAGTTAAGAGGTAGGTGTCATTAGTTAGCTTCCTTGCGTGTTGTGTTGGTCTGCAGCAATGAACACTACAATGGCGCAATGTTCACCCCCTATATTTACGGCTTTACTCAAACACAATAAATCCAAAATTTCTTCTTTTCAATTACCATTTTCCCGTTCATCTCTCTCGTCAAATCACCACCGTTACCCTTCTATTTCTATGGCCTCTGCAACAACTCAGTCATCATCATCTCAGGTAATCAAAAGTAAAAAGATACAAAATTTATTACTTTTATTGATAATTCAACTTGTTTAAATTAATGGGTTTCTTTTAATTTGTTTAATATTTGTATAATCAGAGTGTTTCTTCTGGGGATGTTGCTAGTGATGATGCCAATTTGTTCCAGTTGATTCAAAGTCACCAAGTAAGTTAATTATATTGTAACTTTAAAAATTAGATATTTGGAAACAAATGAAATCATGTGAAATGATGTTGTCAGAATCAGTTCAATACTTGCACATGATGATAAAGTGCTAATTGTATGTCTAATGTCTATTGATTGATTGGTGTTGAATTTGTTGTGTAATTTTTATAGGAAAAGGCTGCTAGGCTTCCTCCTGTTGAGGAGATCAAAACTGTGCTTCATCACAGTGTTCGTGCCGTGCTTTCGACTTTTTCTCAGGTTCGTTATTTAGTTGCATGTCGAAAGAGATAATAGCGAAAGTAAAGGATGTCGATCATGATTCAATACGGTGGTTTTCTGTATTCGAAACTCATAGAAATGGATAAATTTATTCAGTCCATAACATTCTCAATTGCAATGTCTCTGACTTTGGACTGCATGAAGTCATTGAAATTTTTGAAGATTTGTTCTATATGGTGGATGAATGTAAATCCTAGAAATACAGGAGTGTATTTGGTACTGAATTCCAAAACCAGTGGCATACAATATGGTGATTCTGTTTTATGTATAGCAGTCCGGCTATTTCTGCTTGCGCATTGGTTTATACTCGATTACATCATTCGTTTCTTTGGGATACTGTTTTAAAGCATTTACTTATGATCCACAGAAGCATGAGGGTTATCCATCAGGGTCAATGGTTGATTTTGCTTGTGATGTTGATGGATCTCCAATCTTAGCAGTGAGCAGCTTGGCAAATCATACAAAGGTTACCTTTATAATCTATGTATCTATTTTACATCTCCTGCAACTTTTGTATTCTTTCATCATTTTAGAAGATAAATAGCATCTGTTTATTTAGATTCAGAGATATGGCTACAAAATAACAAGCATGGTTCTGTTGGATACTTGGATTAGTCAACTTTGACTTTGGAAAGTCTTATTCATGCATGTACCTTCCTATACATTACTTAAGTTTGGTGATGCTGACTAGTAATTTTTATCAAATTGAGATTCGTCGAGTGCTCTTATTTTTCATATTTGTGAAATTAACCCTCAGCAATTATAGCCATCTCCGAGGTGCATAATGAAGATGCTTGGCCAAACTGATTGGTCCATGACATATTATGTCCCATAATCTATTTGTTCTGTATCCCCAATTTTTCCACTTACTAATTGTTAAACAGGCCATTAATTCTTTTAGCCTTTGATTTACTTTCCAAATTTAAGTCTTATGAGATCTACGACTCTGACACTTTCTTTGCACAGGATCTCTCAGCTAATACAAAATGCTCATTGCTTGTTGCTAGAGATCCAGAGGATAGGACTGATTTGGTGATCACATTGCACGGTGATGCTGTTTCTGTAAGGCTTTCTTTTCTTCTTTGTTCCTATATATGGACTCCATCTTAAATTCATTAGTCTGGCATGTATTTTACCTTCACTATTTATTTTCACTGGAGGGAGCGGAATGATGTAAATTTTGAAATTTCCTTATGTTCAATTATTTTAGGTTTCTGAGGAAGATATAACCTCCATTCGAAGTGCATATCTGGCCAAACATCCCAATGCATTCTGGGTAACTTGCTTCCTCTCTTTTTTCATCCTAAATCTTATTTTCTTCTGCTTTATTTTTTCACAGCAAGATGAGAACTTAATAGCATTTACAATCTGAAGGTTGACTTTGGTGACTTTCAATTCATACGCATTGAACCGAAAGTTGTGCGGTACGTGTCAGGAGTTGCAACTGCTTTACTTGGATCAGGAGGTGTGTAATATTCTGCATCTCTCTCCTCTTTTCTTGCTTCTAATTTTACTAGCCAATATGTATTAACTGATTTTTTTAAAATGTGCTTCTAAGTAGAATTGGGAGTGAATTGTATGTGATACTCTTAAGGCCGCTTTACACTTCCTGTTCTTTTGCTGCCATCCATCTTCTTTCTGTTTTAGTTTATCTATTTCATGTTTAATGTTGCAGAGTTTAGCAAAGAAGAGTACCAAGCTGCTAAAGTTGATTCGATATCTCAGTTTTCTAAGCCCGTAGCGGTATATATTTCTTGTGCTTGTGTCTTTTTGTTATTCTTGTTTAATTTTTCTCACTCTCCAACCTCGACCACTCTAATTGTTCTTTTGTTTTTATTTTATCAGTCCCATATGAATAGAGATCATGGTGAGGACACAAGGCTCATCGTGCAACATGCAATGTCAATACCGGTAATAAAATGTACAGCTAATTGTATTTCTACGTTAGGAACTCATAAATCATACATGGTCTATAAGCAACAGTGCTCGTCAACATAACTTGACTATATATGGCTACAAACATAATGGAATTTATTTTAAAAAAATCGAATAAATATTTTTCTGAAGGTTGTCGATTTTGGGGGAAAACTTTTTATAGCTAATTGAGTAGAACCTGAGGTGCTCAGTGCAACCTTTTAATGGAAATCCTAAACAGATCTTTCTGCCCAAATTGAGCTGTAGCTTTTCACCGACGCGAGAAAAAAAAATAAAGAAAATATTCTTCTTCCCTCTATTCTCCCCCCTTTCCTTTCTTTAGTTTTCATTGCTATTCATTCAACACAATCGAAGTGAAACACTTGGTTTTTGATTTCATGTGCTCTTCAGGTGGATTCTGCCTACATTCTAGATATTGATAGTCTGGGATTCAACGTTAAGGTAACCATCTTGCGTAATTGTTTAACTGTATCAGCTACTCTGTCTATTTTATTCATTTCAGAATTAAAGCTGCTCTTCTTCTTCCTCTCTGAGCAAATAATTTGACCTTTTTCGCCCTCTTATAGGCCATCTGTCAAGGGAACGGGTACAAGCTTCGAATTCCTTTCCCTAGACGTGCTGAAGATAGAAAGTAAGTTTTTTTTTATGTATTCTGCGTCGAATTGTTTTTATCCTAGTTCATTTGCAAGCCCCAAGTCATCATCATTCCCTTCTATGATTGAATTCTTGGGCCTTAAAGTTTATGGTTCTGATAAGCATATTTTCTTTTCTTAGGGATGTGAAGACTCTAATAGTGGAAATGCTTCAAGCTGCTAAGTCTCAAGTTAATTGATACCGCACTGAAAAAGGAATAAGGAGGTAATTTTATGTACTTTTATGATATGATGTTAATTAACTATCTCTCTTGTTCGTTGTCAAGATAAGTTAATCAAGTATGAACTTTGAAGGATCTTTTATTTGACAACAAAACAAATTCTGCATTTTTATTTTGGAATGTTCATCTCCTCAAGTTCCATCATCTCTTAAAATTAACACGTAACTTTTAGCTTTTTACGTGTTCAAAACAGTTCTAAGTTTAGTTCTTTTGCTTGACTATCACATCACAGTATATACCTGATGCATTCGAGCTCGTTCTGGCGAACTGTGATAATAAACATCCCTTATGATGCATAGGCTCTTGATTGCAATATGCTACGCATCTCGTTTTATAGTATAACTCATCATTGCTAACTGGGACTTCCTTCGTGCAGGTCAAAATGAACAGCCTAATTGATAGTTGAAATGGAACAGAGATCTGCTTGCTGGAAACTTAACAATCACATTGCTCTTGGTTTGCTTGCTGCTGAATCCTGATACATCATACAAAGGACATTTTTACTTGTATAATTATAAGAACAGCCATCCATGAAATTTATAAAAATTGTACAGATTTCAAAACCACACTCGAATTGTGCTTGCCAATTTGTTTCTATTTTTAGGAAATGTATGGATACTGCAGAAAACTATCAGATGAAATCTTCTGCTGCTAAATGCCCTCATGTAAAATCCAATTAAATTCAAGGAAATCTATTTAATGTAGAAATAAACATCTGAGATATGATTGCTCTTAAAATTATGCATGCCTGGTATGATCTCAGCCATTTACAGGCATCATCTGCATCAGAGTTTCAAAATCAACATATCTTCTATGGAAAAAACCTGACCATGATAATTCAAAATCAACCATCTTATTTGGAAAAAAATTGACCCTGATAAATGCCTCTTGATTAAAATATAAATTTCTAGTCACATGCTATAGAGGTTGCATGTTATTGGATTTAAAGGCTCTGATCACACATCAGATGACATTGTTTTTCACCCACAGAAAGAAGATTTCCAATAAAATAAAAAACTAGACTATTATTGGTGATATGAGAAAAAAAAAATTTAATTTTCTCATTAATAAAAATTGAACCATAGATCTATACAACAAAACAAACAAATTACAGCAGAGACTCAATTTCTTCCTTGCTTCCTCCTTTTCCCACTCTTAACAAATTTCTATTTCAACACATTATCATCATCACACCCAAACAAAAATTGCAGAACAAATTTCTGAACATTTCAAAGGAAAAAAAAAAAGGCTCTGCTGCTTCATTGCAAGAACAACAACAATACATGTCATCTCTCTCATTCTGAATCACTTTCCATGCTTCCCATAGCTTTCAATCCTCTTGGTCTCTGCTGCATCACATCCCAAAACAAAAAACAAAATTCAGAAAAACAAAAAAACTAAAGAAAATTTAGATCTAAAGAGGATGAATTAGAATTAAAATACCTTCTTAGAACTCTTCTTCTCCCTCACTTCATACCTCTCTTGACACATATCAGTCAACCATGCTCCTGGGCTTACCAACTGCCATCCACCAAACCAAAAACAACTTCTTACCAACATTTTCCCAAGAAAGTGACAGAAAATTAGAGAAGTAGTAAAATAAAGAAGAAAACATTTAAAGGAGACTTACAAGCAAACTTCTTTGGATTATCTTAGCTCTCTTTTTAGGCCTTTGAGGAAGCTTACACCCTTTCATAGCCATAAAATCTTCCTCTTTTTCTTTGCTTGATAAACTAATGTAAAGCTTTGGCCACACAAAATTTCCTTTGTTATTATTGTTACAACTATTGTTTTCTTCTCCATTGTTAAGATCCATGGAGATTTTCCCATTCTCATCCACACCCACCACTGACCCTCTTGTGGTGTAGTATCTGTCTTCCTTTTCCGGCGAAGCCGACTTCCGATTCTCGGTCACACTTGACCTCAGTATTGATGCTTCTGAATTCCTGTGAAAAAACAGATCACCATCTAAGTCAACATTTCAAGCTTTTTTCTTTTTTCATTACATTTCTCCTTTATTTGAGATCTACTTAGATTTTCCCATCAACCAAACAGGTGTGATTACTTGAAATTCCAACCTTTCTCGTTAAAATTCGATAGAAATTCTCAACTGTCTGTTTGGTTGCTGAGAAAACAAACAGAAAACACAAAAAGAAAAAGAAAACAAACCAGAATTAGGAAAAAAAACACAAAAACAACATGAACAAAGCCGGAGCTTTAAAATTAATCTTCAGATTTTAATTTTCTCAGCTATCAAACAAAGAACAACCTTGCAAAGAAAACGTCTGAATTCTCTGTTTAATTGCTGAGAAAGAAGAAGAAAATCAAATCAGGAACAAAAAACTAGCAAAACTCGGATCTTTTCTCTCAGCAAAAACCATGAAAACTTTTGATTTAAATCACTGAAAACCAAAATAAAAACAAATCTACATACCTTGTAAGACGATGATTAGAGTGAAAGTGATGAGTAATTTTTTCATCTGCAACAGAAGAGACACGTCTATCAGTTCGAGTAGTGATTTTTCTTCGAAAAACACCATCGGATCTTTGAGAAATGATTCGTGGATCTCTAACGCGAACACATCGTAATCTCTTCCGATTCCCCCACTGCAGTAAAATATCTGGCTCTAATGCTTTATTTGCTCTCTGATTTCTCTCTTCTTTATCCATCTCTGTTCATCAGAACAATTCAAACAACAGTTAGCAAATTGAACTTCTGCAAAATAAGTTTTTTTCAAAACACCAGATTGGCTCTGAGATTTCAATTGAAAGACCTAGAAGTCAAATTACACGAAATTTTGAGTCTTTTAGAGTTATACAGATACCCAGAAGTGAAAAACACAGCAAAATTATAAAAACTGGATTTCTCAAAAGATCTGTCAGTTTTTCTCAATTGAGTCAAAAATGGCGGAACGACAACAAAAAAGGCATCAGAAGATGAAGTTTGAAAAGATCTGTAACTAGAAAACAAGAGATAGTGAATCCATTAAAACCCCACAAAACCTGCAATTCACGAAGAATTGACTCGACTCGGAACAAGAGAGAAGAAGAAGAAGAAAACAAACCAATCTTACCATAAGATAATTGCATGACAGGAAAACTTATGAAACCAAATTTTCACAAAGAAAAAAAAGCAATCCCAGATCGTTAAAATCCTGGATTGCACACAACCAACTCTGCTTCTCTCTCAGTGTATCTCAAACAAAATTTGTTTTTGTTCTTTTGGCTAACTTTTTGGTGTTTAGATTTTGCTTGTGAGTGAAGAAAAGATGGTTTTTGTGTGATTTTCTCACAAAACACACACAAATCTCTCCCTTTTCTTTCTTCGTCTTGGTTGTGCTGCTGCTGTGTTATCTTCTTCTCTGTATCCCTCACTCTGCTATTTATTTATCTCTCTTAACGATGGCCAGGGCCGAAATTAATTAATTTAATAACTGCTCATTATTCGTGGCCGTTGGATTGAGAAATGGAGGGTGAGATTGGAGTAGTAGGCTTTGTGTGGGAAAACCCTTCTCAAAGCCCAAGTTTTGGTTACTGTTTTATTGTGAAATGAAAAGAAAAGGATTTGGTTTTGGTTGTGAGTGTGGTAGATAACCAGCTTTATATCCGGTCTCCACCCACTCGTTTAGGGTTTGTATTTGTTGGCCCATGGGCTTTCATTTTTATTGAATTTGGGCTTTGATTGGGTTTGGGATTGATGTTTGGGCTTTCACTCTCTAGAATGGCATGTCTTGATTCAAGAATTGTGAATGAGCAACTCTTAACTTAATTATTATTTTTTAAAGAGCATTGGAAGTTAAATTCTGAGATTCAATATAGACATTACATTGTCAAACAACAATGGATCCATGATATTTTGTAAACTTGAGCTCAATTTATGTTTCATTTTTAATTTTTCGACAGCTCGAGTTTGATCTCCTTTTAATGCTAAATTCATTGCAAACCTAACTCCAATTTTAATATATGTAATTTTGGTCCGAGATGAAACCTACTTTCATCCAAGAGTAATTCTGCTCTTGGTTGATAGTCTCGTTGGGTTATGATATAATACATAAGTGGAATACGGCAACACATTTTTAATGACTTTGTAATATGTGTGTTTTGCTAAAAATTGACATGTAAAAAAGAACGGAGTGGGTATTATATATGGTAACCCAGGCAGCATGTTGTTTTACAAGCCAACTCCAAATTTGGTATTTTCACAAGTACGTATTGAACTTAGTGTTTTCTAATTCAATATCATGCTATATAACTTCTAATTCCTAACTACAATAGAGTTTACAAGTTTACTTAAAATTACAAATAATAAACATTCAAACAATGTGTTATATATAAAATGTGATTTTGAAAGGAAGATTTAAGAGAGTGTAATCTTATTGTTGTTGTTTCTTACCTTGAAACATTGATAATGAGTATTTATTTATTCTCAGAAAAATTATACAACACAAACGTTGTATCATGTCATTCATGCAACAAACCAATAGTGCGTTAGACACGTGGAAAATTGAATGATAAAAAATATTAAAAGATTTCCAATTACAAATGCTCATTGGCTTGTTGTAAAATTGACGTGGCGCAACGGTTGTACGGATAAACACTCTTATTCTTATGCAAAATAACCCTCTCCTTTGTACATTGAGTAAAAAGTAAAGTGTAGAGATAGCCTAGTTCGTGCCCGCAAATTAGGAGTTAGCCCCAGCGAACTAGCTGTTAGGCTAAATCTTCCAACGCATACTTGAGACGTCTTAGGAGTTTATTGGGGATTCAAATGTGTCTGTTGCAACCTTTAACGTCATACATTATGCGCACTGGAACTCTTAGTTCCCCCCTGCGAACTAATATGAATAACTTTTATTTTGAGACAGAAGAAAGATCTTGCCAATGAAGGACACAAGTTGTGCCCCAAGACTCTCGTTCGCCCCCTTGAAGTAGGAAGTTTGCCCCCGCAAAAAGACCTTTTGGAACTCCTTCACTTGAAATGTAATTTGTCGTTAAATTGTTGTTTTTGTTGATTTTAGTGTTTCATAATGATCATATACACTTATGATGATAATTAGAACACTTTTTATTAATTGTCAAATTTCAAAATAAAAAAATTTAAAAGATAAAAATCCAACAAAAAATGACGTTGCAAATAACATTTATAAACTTTACTATTCAAGTATAATCATCTTTCTTTATATTCTTCATTTTCAAATAACTTCTTTAAATTTTGAAGTTGTCTTTTGTAATTGAACCAAAACCACTTACAATATTTAACCTCACTTTCAGTCAATGGATCATAATGTCATTGGTCTTTATTTAGGTATTGACAACTTGCCTTTTCAAAATATTGTTTCAGGATTTTGTTTTTATCCAAATTAAGATAGCTCGTCAAATTTTCTATTAGTCTTCCTTACATTTGAAAAATCTCAGATTCTATTTTTAAATTTACCTTTTAAAGAGTTTCATATTCCATTTCAAGATATACCATTTAAAAAAATTTATTTTTATTTTTAAAATATGTTGTTAATTAAAATTCTATTTTATTCTTTATTTAGTAATTTTAAAAAGATCCAATAAAAAAATCCACTATCATTAATAGGGGTGAAACATGAAAAGATAAAGATAGTAAATATTTTTTAAATTTGTGTATAAAAACAAATCTGTTGAAATAGGAGTATCCCATATTAATTGTGGTGGACATATGTTTAAATATTGATTGGACACCTCCACTTAACACCAATTGGTTTTAAAATGAAATGTAACACGGTATCATAATATTTTTCATTCACATAATTTGAATTTTTCCATATTTTCTGGAAATAAGGAGTACCACCGCACACATTTAGGGTACCTCTCATCCTTTACTTGAACTATAAGAAGTCGGAATGTAAATTCAGCCCCATGCAAAGCGTGAGGGGGATTTGTTGCTCGGTCCGGACACACTACGTATGAAGGGTAGTGTTGAAGTAGAAAATCTCATATTGGTTATGTGTACGAGTAGATATGTGTTTATATATCGGTTGTGTCTCTCCACTTAACACCAATTGGATTTAAGATGGAATCTAACATGGTATCTGAGCCTTGTCCATTGCACAATTTGAGCCAGCCCACGTAAAGTTTGAGGGGGATTTGTTACTCGGCCCTGACACACTATGCGTGAAGGGGAGTGTTGAAGTGGAAAAACTCACATTATTTGTATGTGTGAATGTACATGTGTTTAAATATTAATGTGGTATCTCCACTTAATACCAATTGGTTAAGATGGAATCTAACATGGCATTAGAGACTTGCCCATTCACACAATTTGAATTTAGCCCGGCTCACATGAGATGCGTGAGGAGGGATTGATTGCTCAGTTAGGACACGCTATGCATAAAGGGGACTGAAGTGGGAATATCTCATATTTGTTATGCGTGTGAATGGACATATGTTTAAATATTGATTGCGTATTTCCATTTAACACCAATTCGTTTTAAGATGGAATTTAATAAAATGAGACTTTTAAAATGGAATAAAAAGAGTACAAGCTCAGGAAATGTTAGATTTTAAGTTTAGTCAAAAAATTCAAACTTTTTGTTCTTGTTTTTCATTTATAATTCAGCCTTTTTAAATTATTAACTTTGATATAATTTTGATAAGTAAATCTCAATTATAGTTAATTATCTAATTTAAAAAGAAATTCTTTCAATTTTATTTATGTCTAATTTTTTAATTTTGTCCATTGTAAAGTATTTCTCAATTGAGAAAATGTAGAGGATCCGGTTATAAATAAAAAATAAAAAATGCTCGTTTTTTAATAACTATTTCCAGTTGACTATAATTAAAATATATTTATAAATTTTGATGCAAAATTAACGTTTTTACAAGGATTCATAATTAATAAAAAAATAAAAAAAATATTTTTAAACGATTAAACCTAAATTTTAAGTTCAAAATTAATTTGAAATGCAATCGTATATGAATAAACATAGATTGATTGTTTGGTTTGTTTTTGAGTATTTTATCAAAAGATTAATAGGTAAAACTGAAGTACATAAGTAAAAATATTTCAAAAAATAAGAGTATCAAATTAACCCTAACATTTAATTTACTAGACTATAAATAAAATAAGTAACTCAAAGATTATATGAGAAAATTTTGATCGTGCAAAGTGAACTGAAAATATCTCGTGCACTATTTAACATGTAGAAATTTTATAATTTGTTTCATTTCGTATTATATTTCAATTAACCTTTAAAGAAATCTTGAATCTTCAAAAATCTTGAACTTAAATCTCAAATAAACGCTAAAATAGTTTTAAACAATTTAAGATTCTGCACAAACAAAACTCCAAATTTAATAAAAATACACAAAATTCAAAGTCCATAGTAGTTTTATTAAAAAAAAACTAGAAAAACATATATAAATGCAAACATATCAATGAATAAAATGTAAATTTTGGTTTAAACTCGAAAGTTACAATTTCTTCATAGAAAAAATTCAAGATTTAGTTAAAATTTAGAGAGACAAATTTTATATCGAGCTGAATTCGATAAAAATCATGAGCAAGGTTATAAATATAAGTAAAAATTTCAATCTGATTAATAAGTAAGTGCAAAAGAAACAGATATATTCATTAAAAAAAAAACAGATATATCCTATTATAGAGTTTCAACAAAACCCAACTTTTTTTCTCTTTACCTAAACCCTACTTTTCTCCTAACTAGCGCTGCGCACCCTTGAGGGAGGTGGTTTTGGCCATTTTTTCGCCAAAATCACCTACGTAAATTTCATATTTATCTAAAACTTTCATCTCGCAATAAATAAGTGATTTCCTTTTAATAAATCGTAATTTTTTGGGGTCTTTTGTTCTTGAATTTCATTATATTTTTTCACCCTAAATTGGGTTTTTATTTTATTTTTTATGGGTCCTACTTTTATCTTCATTTGGTTTTCCTTGCATCTTCGGCGTTTTTCAGCGTATTTGACAACTTCCTCGACTTCTTCGATATCTGAATCGGCATCTCTGGTATATTCTGGCGGTTACAGATTATTTTGATATATTTAAATGTTTGCAATTTATTATAGGGTTTAGATTGATATAGATCTATTAATTTTTTAGATCTAGTAATTTTTATTTTTGCTTATAATTATATCTAAGTGATCCTTGGTGGTTATTATATTCCTATTCAATGACTATTTTTATAGTTTCCATCATCTCTTTCCAAATAGTTTATTCAATACGTTGAAAACTGTTTATATATATATAGTTTTATTATGGTTAATGGAAATTAGACTAAAAGAATTTCAACCAAACAAAAGATAATATTAAGACGTGCAATATAATTGTGAGCTAGCAAATGCCACCTGGGCAAAAATAAGTGACAACAAAGTTACAATCTTATAAGATCAAGAATGTCAAACCAGACATAAAATCTTTTTAAGTTTAAGTACAAATCGTATCATTCATCTATTTTTTATTTTTATTTTCAAAATTAAAATTCATTTAAAAATATGATGGTATAAATAACAAAAGTTGTATCACAAAAAAGTAATGCTATTTAATCCAACACTTTTGTCCTTTTTTACTGTACTGTCTAACTTTGATAATAACAGAGTGAAAGAATTTAAAGAATATATTTTTGGATAGGAATTGAGCAAATTAAAACTTACCACGTAAGGAATGACATTAGAGGAGGTATAAAATATTGGATTAAATAGCATTTTTCATCACAAAGGATAAAATATGATCTTTCAAAATTAAAACACTAAATAATAAACAACAATCTAAAATAAACAAAAAAATAAATCAAAGATAAGAAAAATATATGACATGAATCCTGAAAAATTAATTCAATGATGAAATATGTTTCCGTTGGATGGGGTATTTGGATAATTCTTCTTCCAATTTGACAAATAATATGCTCTATCTGATGGAGTTTAGTATTTTCAATTTTCTTTTTCAATAACATTCTAGAAAGATAGATCTACAACCTTTTAATTTTGTTAGACCTATGAGAATTTGGATCTAAAGCTCGAAGGAATGCTAAAGTTTCTTAAAAGAACTAACAAAATCAAACACAAGAGGATAAAGACAATAAAATTTATTTATACATGATAAAAAAAATACAAATTTGAACATAAACCTCCTAATAAAGACTTTATTGAATGAAAAAAAGTTTAAAAACCTATAGTATATAATATTATGGGCATAGAGTGGCTTTTTCCACTCATCTATTAATTTTAAGGTTAATAGTAAAACATATCATGCATTTTAGGTTATTTTATGATTTTAACATAATTTTTAATTTCAACTATTTAAAACGCAAAATATCTTTCTTTTTTCTCAATTCAAACTATTAAATATTTTGTGTCCATATAAATATTTGTAATCAAGTGTTTTATTGATAGTCGGGGAGCTTTGACCTGTTTGCCGAAGCTCCTATAATATCCTTCAAAAGTTCTAGATTCGACCCAGACATCTGCAGTCAGTGGGCTGAAATTAAAAATAAATATATAAATTAATTACCTCTAACCACCTCTAACAAGTACAATAGGTCTATCTCTGTCAAAAAAATAATTATTGATCTTCCAAATTATATTTTTATTAAAGATAATATTTTATATTTTTAATTATCAAAATTACAAAATACAAGAATCTTTATAATTTATTTTCCCGTTATTCTTAATCTTTCGTAGCAACTAAAATTCAATCCCCGAACAAACACCCAAGTATTAAAATCCAACTAAAGGAAGTAGTTCCTTTCCTCCATGCTAACCCACCTGATGCGCTTTCGATTAGGTGTGCATGCTCTCCATTATCTCAAGCAGCATTTTAAAAACTGAACCAATGCCGAATTTGTGAGGCCAATGATTCTCAATTCAACTGGTTGAACTAGATCAATGGTCGGTTCAACTAGTTTGATAAATTTTGAAAAAAGTTATTCACCGGTTTTTTACCGGTTCGACCTCCAGTTCATCATTTCAACATTCGGTTTTTTACCTGTTCAATCCGATCCAATCCGGTTCTACCAAAAGATCCAGTTATTGTGGTTTTAAACAAGATCATTAGCCGTTTTCCGGTTTAACCGATTTGACCGTCTGGTTCGGTGTTTAAAACACTGATCTCAAGTACCTCTCCTTTGAGTTATTTATTTACTCGATTGTACTAACATTGTCAATTGAGTCTGCAACAGTTGAAAAAGTGTTTTCAGATATGAATATCAACAAGACATATTTGTGAAATAAAATAGAAAATTAATTTATGAATAATTGTCCCGTATGTTTTACAAAAAGAAATCTTTAAAAATATTGATGGTGAAATTATCTTACAACTTAGAAGATGAAGACCCATATGACATAATTGCTTCCAATTAGAAAGCTATAATTTCTAAATATTGTAGTGTTTATTTTTTCATTTTTAGTTGTACTTTATATTTAATAATTTAATAGTTTTTATTTTTTAGTATCAATTTTTTATGATTTTATATTTTAAATTTTAAATTGAACTGCATGTGATCTGTCTTCATCACTAACTCTGAGTGCTATAAAATAATAGAGAAATTTTTAGGTAGACCGAGTCTACCACATCATCTATAGAATAAGCCATTCATAATATAACACCTCATTAAAATGATGGCAATATCGTAATAATTGTGCAATAAATGTATTCAAATTCTAACGGTGATATTAAGATATTGCTAGTGAATCACGGGAAGCCACTCTTCAATAATTTGATCCAATGCCTTATTAATTCATTATTTGATATTCAAAAAAAAAATCGTTATTTGATTCAAATTGGATGATACTGACCGTTGCAAAATGTCTCATCCATATTTCAAATCTATGATAATTACAGTAAAATATCTCAAAAAACACCAATTTTTAAATTTATTAATTGTATCCCAATTTATGAAATCATCAAGTTTACTCTATTTTAAGTTTTTAACTTTCAATTGTTCTTTTTAAAATATTAAATTGACCTCTTTTTCATTCGAAAAAAATTCAAATTAATATTTCATATTTAGCATATATTTTAAATAGTTTTGAATGTTATAAATATAAAAAAAGATTTTTTTTCCCACAAATTCAAATAATGATAACAAATAATAATAATTTTTATTTAATATAAATTAATGATATTTTTTTATATTTAATGCGATATTTAAACGCCTCCAATTCTGTCGTCGTCCTATTCCGACCCACCGCCATCCCCCGACTAATCGTTCGTCTTTTTCAAGACGAACCAGATTTGACTCGTCTTCCTCTATGGAAGACAAGTGGAAGACGAGCCTATGTTCGTCTTCTATAGAGCAAGACGAACCAGGTCGGAGGGAGGGGTTTAGATGAGGACTCCAAATGAAATTAATTTGATGATTTCTAATATTTTTAATAAATTTAATTATATTTTTAATAAATTTATTTAATTTTTTTAATAATTAGAGAGGGTGAGCGTTTGTGAAGAGATTGAGCCCATGACCTTGCCAGTTTGTTGGCCAACGCTTATACGAACCGTTGGTAATTAACCTTTTTGATTAGTCCAAAATAAATTATGATTTTAAGTTAGATTTTAAAGATTGAGGACATATTTGTATTTTTTGAGAAGGAAATAATTTTTTTTTGGTTATATGAATAATTTCATCATTTAAATACAAAAAAAATCGTCCAAAATTGAAAATTTAATGTACAATTAAAAGTCGAAAATACAAAATAGAGTAGAATTGACGATTTTACAAAATTAAAATACTCTTGAAAAAGTTAAAAGATTGGTGATTTTTAAAATATTTTGTTATAATTATCGAAAAATTATTATTATACTATACATACATTTGTCAACTATAATAATTTTATTTGAAAGTATAAAAGGGTTTCATTATTATCTTTTAAATTAACAGGATTTGTAGTTCAAAATTTTAGACACATATGAAGAAATTGTTACTATAGTATCTTCTCATCATTAAAGAAACGAGTACAATTCAAATTTTTGTATTGATGATGAGAGCTGAAGTGACAATTAGTTTCAGTTTAATTTTTCGGTTACTAATATATATATATATATATATATATATATATATATATATATATATATATATATATATATATATATATATATATATATATATTTGGGTGGCTCATCTGATAGTCAAAAAGTCCTATTCGATGACTGTTTTATAGTATCATCATTTGATTTTGATATCACTCTCTCATTGTGATGAGGAGTTGCTATCTTTATATTGTAAATACTTTTACTTCTGTTTGCACCGGCCCAGAGATCTGGAAAGAAAGTGACTGACCCCAGAACTGAGTGAGAAAAGCTGAATGGGCTCATAGGGGATTTCAGCCAAACAGGAACTATATTTATTTTAGCCTTTTTATTATTTAGTTTTTTCTTCATTAATTAGGAGATAGAATCTCATTAGAATTAGGTCTCTTTATTAGGGTTTGTTCCCTATAAATAGTCAGTAGTTTTGTATTATTATTTTTTCATCAACACATCATTAATCAAAAACCAAAGCTCAGGCTTTTTATCCCAATCTCCGGATTGAATCTTAGTTTAGGAGTAGAATTGACATTAATCTCGCTTGGATCTCAGGATTCCCAGATTAATACTGTTAGTTTAATCGAACGGCGGCGACGTCATTCACAATTTGAACAACGTTACTTGAATTCGAGTTACGTCACTTGAATTAGGGTTACGTCATTCAAATCATGTTTACCTCATCTAGAATCATACCGGTTAAAGCATCAGTACCTAAAGTTACCCATTAATAAATTCAAAGGTTTGAGCAAGGTGAAAATCTAGCGAACATCTTTTGGCGACTCCACTGGGGACAGTTTATGGTCAGCACAAAAACCGGAGTTTTTCCAGACGATTACAGGGAAACTCGGTCTCAAAGCCGAGCAAAACTTCAAAGGAAATTCGGAGAAATAGAGCACCCAGATCCAGAGATCATTACCATCATGGCGAAAGGCGATAAGCAGTCACAGAACAAAAGGGTTCAGAATACGATACCCGACGTGACTTCTGTAAGCAACAAATCCATGGAAGGCGATGACGTGGAGAAAGAGTTCGACGAATTTTCCCGAGAAATACCACCCACTCGCCCGTCGCTGTCTAGGGCCGATTTTACCATAATGAGAGACGAAATAGCTCAGGAAAATCGGCAGATGTTTGACGGAGCGATGCAACAGATGTCCAACGCCTTAAAAGGAATATTGGCCGACCAGGCGGTCGTTCAGCAGTCGATTGTGAAGAATTTGAACAACTTGACAAGCTCAATGGACAATCTGGGGAAGATCTTTTCGGGACAATCAGTGACCGATCAGAATCACCGAAGGGCCGATTATACCTCGACAGCGCAAAGAAATGGCGGTCTCGGTAGTTCGGCCGATGCAGGGCAATCACCAAGTAAAACCGGTTTCACTTATGGATCGGTACGATTGTTAACTCGCCCAGAAGGAGACACAGGTGTTAGGACCGATCCTTCTTCGTCAGGAGCCGGACGATTTCAAATGGGCGATCAGCCATCTTCAGGAGCAGGGCGATTCCAAGGGGGCGATGGTACTGGTACCGGAGCGACTCGACACCAGGGCAATGACCTGCCCGGCCTGGGAGCCGGAAGATACCAAGGCAACGACCAGTTGCCAGGGCAACAATACCCAAACCTGCAATCGCCACAGGATAATCTCTACGGTAGCGACAACGCCCCCATGGGAGACAACAACTTATACAATCGGGGGCAGTTGCTAGATGAACTGGAGAAATTAGGGGTTGACGTCAGGTCGATGCCTCGGCCGTCGTACATGAAGCCATACCCGGATTGGATCGACAAACTATACCCATTCCCTAGGGGGTACAAAGTGCCCGAATTCAGTTTATTCTCAGGAGAAGAGAAAAGCCAATCCACGGTGGAACACATCGCACGATTCTCTGCCCAATGTGGAGAAGCAGGGGCCCACGACTTCTGGAAACTACGTTTATTTGCCAGCTCTCTCACCAAGGTGGCGTTCACGTGGTACTCCCACCTATCGCCCAACTCGATCGATACGTGGAAAGACCTTGAAATAAAATTCCACGAAGAATTTTACAGAGCACCACCAGATGTTACCTTGGCCGATCTCGCGAGGATTTCGCAACTACCCAGCGAATCCGTCGAAAAATACATCGGCCGCTTCCGGAATTTAAGGACGAGGTGCATGACACACATATCCGAGGGGGATTGCGTGCCAATGGTCGTAAAAGGGATGAATTTCGCGATGAGGGAACATTTCGAAGGCCATCGATTTAGGGATTTGTTCGAGCTCACCAACAGGGTTACGGTTTACGAACGATTACTCCAGGAGAAGGAACAGAGGCGAGGTTCTTCGAAAGGCACCTATTACCGCGATCAGTTAGACGTGGCCGTCATCTCCGATAGCGAGGATGATTCATCCGATGACGAGATATGTATGGCCGAATTCCTCGGGAAGAAACCAACGGAATGCGCAGCGTTAAGAAAGCCGGGATATGTGAAGAAGAATAAGATGGCGGTCATCCAGAAGGAATATTCGTTCGACTTGACGAAGGCCGACGATATATTTGATGCTTTGCTAAAAGACGGGCAAATCTCCCTATCTGAGGGTCATGTGTTGCCAACAAACGAGGAACTACTTGGCAAGGACTACTGCAAATTTCACAACTCATGGAGACACAACACCAATAATTGCGTGGTGTTCAGGAACGTAGTCCAGAAAGCAATAACTGAAGGGAAATTGTTGTTCCCGTCCAGAAGAGAGGCCGACGCGAAATGCGTCTCGATTAACTTGATTCGGCCCAACTTAGACCAAGTATTGGGAATCGGGAAAGTTTTGGAAAAATGGAGTGCTAAGCGACCTCGACAGAGAGTAGCGGTGAATAATGCAGTAAGGCAACGTCGAATAACCAAACCAGTTATATCGGAGCCTATTTGCCAACATTGTCAGCACTGCCAGAGCCGCCCCGAGACCAAGTACGTGCGAAAATCGGCCAGAGCAAATCCAAAAACCTTTAAACCAAGGTCCCCCGCCAAGGAATGGCAACAGCACATGTCATCTGGACAGAAGGGGAGTTCAGTTTTTAAAAGGGTGTTCAGGCCAACGGAGGAGGCCCCTCGTATGACCAAGACACAAAAGAGGCGGATGCAGAGAATGCGACAAGAGTCGCGACTGATCGCCGCAGGACCCGAATCGGCACCAGGGAGCCGAGTCCCAGTTAAGGATCGTTTGGCCGATGCTGCACCTCCTTCCGGGACTAAAAGACCGATCCAAAAAAGGTTGGGGGCAACAGAAGACAATTTAGAAGCAAACCAGGGCAAACATAGTCGGTCCGAAACCGAGCCCTTTGAGACACCAAAGCGAAAGTTTAGGAAGGTTTGGGTGGAAAAGAAACGACATCAGGATAATGGGCTACCTTCTCATACACACACAAGAGATGAAAAATCACCCAACAGGGACAGGCGATCTTTCAGGGACGTAGTCCTGAGTCACGCAGATGGCCAGTTGAAGGCCTGGGTGCCCGTGAAAAAAGAGTTAGTCGTTGTTCACCAAGACGGGCAGCTCAAAGCATGGATTCTTAAAAATGATTACCGAAAAGAGGTCCAAGTAGTCACTTTTCCGGATTCTTTTAGGAATAAGCCGGGGCAGAAGTCGATTTTGGACGGGGATGTTATAATCCCGGACGAGAATAGTGCGGACGCGTCGGCAGTTGTTTCTCTAAGCAAACCACCGGCAAGAATGACAAGGCACATAAGGCCGTTGTACATCAAAGCCGAAGTAAATGGCGTCGCCATTGGAAGGGTTCTAATCGACAACAGCGCAGGAGTAAACATCTTACCTTCCCGGATGCTCAAGAAGTTCGGTATAGAACGCACCCAGCTGGAAACCACCGATGTTTATATGACAGATTTCGCCGGAGGCGAGACCCCCGCCGAAGGGTACATCACCCTTAAGATAAAGGTTGGCCGAGTAGAGACCGAAGAAGGTTTCTTCGTTGTTAATGCCAGGAGCAATTACAATGTGCTACTCGGCCGAGACTGGATCCATTCCAATATGTGCATCCCATCAACCATGCATCAGATGCTGATACTACGGCGAGAGGCTGGAGAGGCCAAAATAGTACAGGGTGACCCGAGCCCTTTCGGCGAAGATAGCAACATTCTAGAAGCCATGATGTATGACGAGCAAGTAAGGAACATCCAATCTTTAAGTCATCGAGATATCAAAAGTCCCAGGATCCTCATCAATGCGGATCGGCCTGCAGACGTTACCCTCGGGGGCAACGGCCGATCTACCATCTTGCAACATTCTGATGGATAGACGACACACAGAGTTGCGAAGGAAGGTTCATAACTTAGCACTCAGTTTCGGAGTGTCATCCGCGGAGTGCATATACGAGGATCAAGATCAAGACCCGACTGGTACCTTGAGAATAGAGGATCTCAAAATAGCCACCGGAAAGTTGGGGGACGATCCAGCCCAAGTTCAAGATCCGCTCTTAGAAGTTAATTTAGGCTCAGAATCGTCGCCAAAACCGATATACATCAGCGCAAACCTCGATGCCACGTTTAGAGACGAGTTGATTGCGCTTCTTCGGGAATATAAGGATTGTTTCGCTTGGTCATATGCAGAGATGCCGGGTCTTGACAAATCAATCGCCGAACATAAGTTGCCTCTGAAAGATGGTTTTCGTCCATTCAGGCAACCTCCTAGACGAATGTCGAAAGAGGTCGAGGAGTTGATCAGAGAAGAGATCAATCGGCTTAAAGAGGCACACTTCATACGGGAGGCTAAATACACAGAATGGTTATCCAACATAGTGCCCGTTATGAAAAAGAACGGCAAACTGCGAGTATGCGTCGACTTCCGGAATCTGAATCTGGCGACGCCCAAAGATGAATATCCGATGCCGGTAGCGGACATGCTGATCGACGGAGCTGCCGGGCACAACATCCTTAGTTTTCTAGACGCTCATTCTGGATATAATCAAGTGCCAATTCACGAAGCCGATATTTCAAAAACCGCTTTTCGATGCCCAGGGCCGATTGGTGCTTATGAATGGATTGTGATGCCCTTTGGTTTGAAGAACGCCGGTGCAACTTACCAACGGACCATGAACAAAATGTTTGAAGGGTTAGCATGTCTGGAGGTGTATATTGACGACGTTGTCGTAAAATCGCCGAGCAATGCATCTCACCTGGCCGATCTGAAACAAGGCTTTGAGCGGATCCGAAGCAACGGTTTGAAGATGAATCCATTAAAATGCGCCTTTGGGGTATCGGCAGGGAATTTCTTGGGTTTCTTGGTTCACCAGCGGGGGGTAGAGGTAGATAAGAATAAAGCGAAAGCGATAATCAATGCTGAACCACCAAAAACCAAGAAACAGCTACAGCGGTTGATCGGACAAATAAACTTCCTGAGGCGCTTTATTTCAAACACAGCAGGCCGATTACGCAGTTGGAGCGTATTGTTGAAGGGAAATGATAATGACCAGTTTGTATGGACCCCTAAACAACAACAAGTGTTTGACGAGCTGAAAGCATACTTAGTGAAGCCGCCGATTATGATGCCGCCAAAGCCGAATCAGCCTTTGTTACTGTATATATCAGCAGCTTCCCAATCTTTGGGATGTATGCTTGCACAGGAAGACCAAGGCGTTGAAAGATCGGTCTACTATCTCAGTAGAGCCTTGACCGATACTGAAACACGATACACGGACATCGAAAAACTGTGCCTTTGCTTATATTTCACTTGCTGTAAGTTGAGATATTACATGTTGCCAGTAGTGGTTTATGTCCTAGCAAAAACGGACATCATAAAATACATTCTCTCCCGGCCGTATCTCAGGAATCGGATGGGAAAGTGGGCAGTGGCAATGTCAGAATTCACGCTCGTTTATGTGCCTCAGAAAGCAGTTAAAGGACAGGTCCTTGCCGATTTTCTCTCAGATCACCCAGGAGTCAACATAAAAGAGGAAATCGGCTGCATGGAACTGCATCCTTGGAAATTATGGTTCGACGGATCAAGAACAGAAAAAAGGTGTCGGGGCAGGAATCGTCATCATCTCGCCCTCGGGGGCACGGTTCACAATGTCTTGTTCCTTAGCATTCAAGTGTACCAACAACCAAGCCGAATATGAGGCTCTCATTTTAGGTTTGGAGATCTTAATGGAGCTGGGGGCAAAATCGATCCAAGTCTGGGGCGATTCACTGTTGGTGATAAAACAGGTCGCTGGAGAATACAAGTGCGAGTCATAACTATTAATCAGATATTGCAACAAAGCTAAGCATCTTATTGGTGGTTTCTCGGATACATGGTTAGAATACACAGAGAGAAGCGACAATATGGAGGCGAATGATCTCGCCCAACACGGTAGCGGTTATAAGCCTTGCCATGAGTATGAAGCGATCCGACGAGATACACCAAACTTGGTAACAAAAGACGATGCGATATACGAGGCGACCCATTCCGTGTACCAGTTGGACTTTTTCACAGATTGGAGGAAAGAGATAATTAATTGGCTTATATCGCCAGATATGTCCAACAGAAGATTGCGAACTTTGGCCCTCAATTATGTAATCCTGGCCGACGAGTTATACAAAAAGGGGAGTGACGGGTTGTTGTTTAGATGCGTCGGCCCAAAAGAAGCGATGTTGGTCATGGCCGAGGTACACGAAGGCATCGCCGGTGCGCATCAAGCTGGTCCACGAATGAGATGGCTGATCCATAAATACGGGTTCTATTGGCCCAAAATGGAGCAAGATTGTATCCGATACTCCCAAGGGTGCGAGGCATGCCAAAAGTGCGGTCCCATACAGCACGTTCCTGCTGAAACGCTACATTCGATAGTAAAGCCTTGGCCGTTCCGAGGATGGGCTGTGGATTTAATCGGCAAAATATACCCATCGTCGTCAAAAGGACACACGTTTGTGATTGTCGCAACCGATTACTATTCCAAATGGGTTGAAGCCATCCTATTGAAATCACCAAGTCAAGAATCGGTCATAAAGTTCTTCAAAGAGTATATTATCCTAAGACATGGTCTACCAGAAACTATTACCACAGACCAAGGAACTATGTTCACCGGAGGGGAAATAACCGATTATGCAAAAGAGATGGGCTTCAAATTGATACGTTCGACCCCGTATTACGCGCAGGCGAATGGCCAAGCTGAAGCAACCAACAAGGCGATAAAGGGTATTATTCAGAAGATGATTGAAGACAACCCGAAACAGTGGCATCAGTTGTTGACAGAAGCCGTTTGGGCAAATCGCACGAGCCAGAAATCGGCTACGGGCACAACACCTTTCAAACTCGTGTATGGATATGACGCCATGTTACCAATGGAGTTAACGGTAGCATCTACGAGGCGAAAGATGCAGCACGTTTTGACAAAAGCCGATTATCACGACAAAATGGTTCTCGAAGCTCTAGACTTAGATGAAGAACGATTACTGGCACTCGATCACTTAGAAGCTCAGAAGAAAAGAGTAGAGCGAATTTATAACAAACGGGTCAAAAGTAAGAGTTTTCTACTTGGCCAGCTCGTGTGGAAAGTCGTTTTGCCCATTGGAGCAAAAAAGGAAGGACTAGGAAAATGGTCTCCGAACTGGGAAGGACCATACAAAGTTGTTCGAATATTGGGTAACGGTGCATATATACTCGCTGACATAGATGGTCGAGTTCATGACCGATCCATTAACGCACAGTATTTGAAGAAATACGTCCCGAGCTGCTGGGAAGGAGTTGACAGACGTATCTTCGAGAAGTAAAAGGGTAACTTTCACGAAATCGAACTCTTGACCGATGGGTTGACGGTACGGTATTGATAATCGGAAACAGAGCCGATTTAAATTATTTATGTTTACCAAACTTCGGTGTTGGAACCTTGTAATTTATATTTACATTATATATATAAGAATTTCGGAACACCAGCCGATTTTTCCAACTGGCACCGGCACCTATGTGGGTTTGAATCGGAACACTAGCCGATTAGCGCGATATTTTTTCATTAAAAGAAACGACACGTTTGAAAGTGCAAGCAAAATATAACATCAATAACATTGTACTTAAAAAATTACAGATCTAAAATGTTCAGACTATTGGATGCTAAAAAGAAATCAGCCGAAATGACTGAAGAGATCGCCCATCACACTTCGGATGTCAGATAAATTCTTCACCGCCTCAGAATAACGCTTTTCAGCACTGGCGAGTGTTTTCTTCAGCTGGTTTCGGCGATCCTTCAGGTCCGTCCCCTGGGAAATAAATTCATCCAGCTGTTGCTCCAGGGGCGCGGCGATTTCTTCCTCGGCTTTAAGCTCCGCCTGCAGTTCCTCAATTTTGGATCTTAGTTCATCCATTTTTGTGGTGTGAGGGGCGAGTTTGTCAGACGTTTTCTTAGCATTCGACCTCAGAGAGCCAAACTCATCATCAAGTTTGCGTTTGGTCTCCAGCAATTTCTCATATGAAGCTCGGGCAGGGGCGGCTTCTTTATAAAGCTTCGTCAAATTCGGTAGCTCCTTCACCACCCTGGCGATTGTCGTCCTGGCCGATTCAGTGACCTTGCTCACATCCTTCACGGCAAGGAGGGCTTCCAGCGATGTTTTCATGGATTCAGCCTCGTCAGGATCGCCCAGCACTTGGATTCCTTTGGTTTTCATCGCCGCCATGTTGTTCAGGTGGAGATCCACGTTATTTGCCGAGTCACCAGCTTCTGGCTCAGAGTTGGAAGAGCTTTCAGTGGAGCCCTCCTCGTCACTTTCAATATCGGAGTCAAAGGCGAGGAGTTTAGTCTGCAAGAAAGGTACGCGTTAGATTTAGGGGTCATGAGCGATAAATAAAGATTATCAGGGATGTACCTTTAAAGCTTCGGTGCGAGAGATGTTTGGCTTCAGACTTGAAGGGCCAGGAACCGAAACTGTCGCAGCAGCAGTCACCGAAGCAGGCGATTCAGCCACGGCTGGGCGATCCACCGAACCCCCACTCATCCTTATTGATATCCTGCTGCTGCTACTTTTCTTTGAGGGTTCTTTCTCTTGTGGTTTCAGGGGACTCGCCTCTGGTATAATAATCGGCGGAACGACAGCCGATTTCGCCTTTTTTGGTTGTGGCTTCGGTTTCCTACCAGTCTGCAGTACTGCTGGCGATTTCCCAGTTCTTTTCCTCTTCAGAGGTTGTTCGTCTTCTTCGTCTTCAGAAGGAATCGCTCCTTCAATCTCGGCTTCTACCTCTGAAAAGAAAAGAAGTTAGACGAATTTTGTGGAGTTATAAAAATATATAAGAGGATTCGTTATTTACCAGCAGGCACTTTCAGTTCATTAACGAGGGCGGCGATATCTTTGCAATCACCTGGCACAAAATAACCAGTAAATGTCACCTTGTTAGGACGAGACTTCAGCCATTTATTCGCTAACATAATTTCAGAATTTGGTACTAAGGGTGCTTTATAAAGAAAAGATGGGCGAATATGTTTTTGGAAAATTGGGTAAGGGCGATGCAGATATTTTTTCTCCCACACTTTCCGCCATTTAAGGACATATTTTCGACATGCTTCTCTTCTATGGTTTTCCATTTTTAAGCTTAAAAGAGGGCGATTTGTGGGGTCATACTTGAATTTGTAAAAGCGCTCAAATTTAATGATTTTAAGGTGATGCTCGTAATTACCTTTCCTCTTCTTCTGCTGCGGCACCTGTAAAAGAAAAACATCGGCGTGAGTACGTTTTCGCTTCGTTTCAGGAAGTTGAAAAATATTCAGTTTAAGTATTTCGTCTGCCGATAATCCAAAGTTGATCCCGATTACTATCTCCCACCACTCCTCGAACTCATTTGTTGAAGAAGGGTTCCCGTCAGGAATGGGTAGTTCATCTGGAGAAGGTAAGTAGGCTTCGTGCAATTGGCCGAGGTATCCAACATATCTGGGAGTTGGTAAGGCCGAGCGAGTAAGCCCTTGTTCGTTTCTGTCTATTAAGAACGGGCATGGAATCGCCTGGGTATAGCCGAATTGCCTTGACAGGTAGTTCGGACAATAAGCTTCGGACCCGCTGTGCTTGAAGTTATTGCCGATCATCAGGTTGCGGCTTGTTAGGGCGTTGCACCAGTTTCCCCACCATTGGGAGTAAATGTCTTCATCAATGTCATTGTCGTCAGTTATTTCCCAACCGTAGGTAAGCCATTTGGGTGGGAATCGCCAGCTAAGTATCGGGCACCAGGTGTTGGGCGATTCACGTGTGTCCAAAAAGTAGGCGATGACATCTTTAAGATGAGGTAAGGTGGCGACCCCTTGAAAAATGGTGTATCCAAAACAAATGTCTGACGATCGTTCTGGAAGTGTGACGATATCTGGGAAGTACATAAACAGCCATGCTTGGATCATCCACATCGGCCCACTGGAACATCGGTGTGCCTTGACTTTGCCATTTTTTACCATGGTATGCATGCATCGGTAGAGGTGTCCAAGTATGAATTCGCCCATGTTCAATGGATGGCCTTCTGCGAGGGCAACGACGATTCGAAGACACTCGTGGGTGACTCGGAAGGAAGCTGGGCATATTATGAATTTGGCGAGGAAATAGGCTAGAAAAGAAACATGTTCGTCAGCAGTTGGAGGGAGGTGATTTTGACCGATGTTCGCTGATAAGAAATTTTTGAAGCTTTTTGCCGACTTTTCGGGACGGAGGTGTAAGTTTGGAAGTGTTTGGCAGTTAAGAGGCGATACCCTTATACCAGTTATGTTGATATTGAACATACAGGCTAAGTCTAAAAGGGTGATAGACATCGGTCCCTGTCTGAAACAGAAGGTGTTGGTGGTGTCTGACCAGAAAAGGGAAGCCCCAAAGCAGTAATGTTTGGCGATGGGAAAGGTATTTTGGCTTATCCCAATTAGATCGTACAGGCCGATAGCCTTCCAGACATCGCCATAATAACCGTGAAGTCTTAAAATCCAACTTTTGTAATCGGCATTGGTACTTGGCCAGTTTCGGAAAGTTTCACCGGTCCATACGGAAGAATAGTGGAGTTCGGAGAAGCGAGGAGGAGCATGATCTGGGAATGGGACTGCGGTTTCACAGAGTTCTGAAGGAGTGGTGAGAATCGGACCAACGGAGAATCGGTTATCATCTAGTTCTGAAATTACCTCAAAGGAAGTTGACGGGGCAGCTGAGCAGACTTCGGCGATCTTGTTTGATGCTTCGAGAGCAGCTTGTTCTTGTTGAGACATGATGATGTGGTGATTCGTGTTGAAGGATAGGCGATTTGAATCTGGAAAATCGGCAAGTGGTCAATAGTTTTGAGAGAATTTCGGAGTCAAAGATTCAGGTAAATCTAAAAAGGGAAAAATTGACTATTTTATATCCGGGAAAAGCGGTTACTGAATGTCAAAAGTCAAGAAAATATTACCGCATGAGCCTTATGACATGGAGCGAAGCCCATATGAGGCTCTAGGCCGAAAATAACAAGCCCAGAGCTGAGACTCTAAGCTTGTTGGGGGCATTGTTTGCACCGGCCCAGAGATCTGGAAAGAAAGTGACTGACCCCAGAACTGAGTGAGAAAAGCTGAATGGGCTCATAGGGGATTTCAGCACAACAGGAGCTATATTTATTTTAGCCTTTTTATTATTTAGTTTTTTCTTCATTAATTAGGAGATAGAATCTCATTAGAATTAGGTCTCTTTATTAGGGTTTGTTCCCTATAAATAGTCAGTAGTTTTGTATTATTATTTTTTCATCAACACATCATTAATCAAAAACCAAAGCTCAGGCTTTTTATCCCAATCTCCGGATTGAATCTTAGTTTAGGAGTAGAATTGACATTAATCTCGCTTGGATCTCAGGATTCCCATATTAATACTGTTAGTTTAATCGAACGGCGGCGACGTCATTCACAATTTGAACAACGTTACTTGAATTCGAGTTACGTCACTTGAATTAGGGTTACGTCATTCAAATCATGTTTACCTCATCTTGAATCATACCGGTTAAAGCATCAGTACCTAAAGTTACCCATTAATAAATTCAAAGGTTTGAGCAAGGTGAAAATCTAGCGAACAACTTCATGTATTGAAGTTTAGCCTACTATAAAAAAAAGAATATTAAATATAAAATTTTTGCTCGTGAATAAATTTTGTCCAATTCCATTAAATGAATGCTTAGATGCTGAATATGGATCTACCATCATTTTATATGACTGTTTTCTGGTAAATGGGCCTATATGTTACATAAATTGTAATTTTGTACAAATGTAACTTTATTATCATTTCAAACTTTGCCTTAAAAATTATTTTAAATGTATTAACTCCCAATAAATAAATGAACAAAATACAATAAAAAATAATTTAAATTAAAAATAGTAGCAAAGCTTATTACTTAACTTAAAATAATAGAATAATGAGATTTACAGTCCATTATTTTATTCTATGGCAGTTAGAGTTCATAGTTATAAAGTAAATATTCAGACAAACATATGAACTTTAAGTTTAGATTCTTTCTAAACAATAAGTTGTAGTTCAAATAGTATAAGCGTTGGACGGTAAACTGTTAAAGTCACGAATCCAATTCCTCTCATAAACCCCACTCCCCAATTATTAAAAAAAAAGTTGCGCTTTCTAAAAAAATTGAAGAATTGTTTTTCTATCTTCTATTACGTTACTGTTTGAATTGAAGATATAGACTTACAAGGTTAATTTTAAAATAATAAAATTTTAAAATAATATATAATTTTTGAAAGGTGACGAATTTCAAATAAATAATTTTAAAGGATGGTAAATTTTAAAAATTCATGAATTTTCATAAATACATGTTCCTACCTAATGATTGTAAAGGTTTATGAATATATATATTTGCTTTTGTCGTTATTTTTGCACCGTTTTCATTAATTTTAATAATTTGACATGCCAACTAAATTTTATATAAGCATCTATTTTTTTTATGTATTGCCATACAATTCAATGAAATAATTTTAAATGTTTACGTACAATTTCAGTTGACGCGCGATGTTATTAAAACAGATGAAAATAGTGTAGGAGTAAACAATAGAGTCAAACAAGTAACTAAAAATAAATGTTAATAAGAATTGAAATACAAATTATAGTTTAATACTCCTTTCGTCCAACAGAGTTATTAACTTTTACAATTTTGTTGTCCTAAAACTCTTGTTTATTTTTAAAAACTAACATTTTTTAAATTTAAATTTTCTATATTATCTCTATTTAAAATCCACTAATAAGCTAATATTAATTGATAGCTACAAATAAATTGAAAGTGGAGACTACTTTAACTAAGAATATAGTAAAAAAAGTAAAAAATTTTGTATAAAAAGTTATAACAATAATTGAGTTTTTTTAAAACTATATGATAATGACAAAGTGGAGAATTCAATTGGGACGGAGAAAGTATATGATTTAAAAAGGATTAAATGCATTAAAAACCACAAACTTTCGCATGCTTTGCATATTTAACATAAATTTGTAATTTTGGCAAAAAAAGTACACGAGCTTTCCAATTTTTTAATTAAGATCACGTTTGCGTTTTCTTTGAAAAATGGTGCCTTTTTACATTCAAAACGGTATTGGAGTTTTAATTGCAAAAATCGGAAAGTTCATGCATTTTTTTGCCAAAACTAAAAAATTATTTTAAATATGTAAAACACGCGTAAATTGGTGATTTTTGGTGCATTTAAGGCATTTAAAAATGAAGAAGCCGATAAATGAGAGTAAATTAACAAATTGAACATTTCCATCAAATAATTCTCAACTTACCTTTGGGAATAAACTGTTCACAAGAAAAATATCTTTGGGAACAGATGCTGTACACAAGAATTTTCAAAAAATTATCCTCAAAATCTCAAATTTGCCCCTCAAATCCCGGCCTGGAAACCACAGAACAAGCCATTTTGTAGGGTTAAAATTAGAAGAATAAAAAATGGGTGGTTAAGAAATTGGAAAACCTAAAGAAAGGCCAAGAAACCGTTGGTTACAGCTGTATGGCAACATATCAAGCACGACACCCTGTCCTAACAAACGGGCAGCTCAGGGGCAGCCCACCAGTTTTTGTCCAATAATAAAAAAAGAAAAAGGCAAAACCCCATGTGCCATGTGGCTTTCATCAACTGTCATCTCGGGCAACCTGCCCGCTTTTGTCTCCTCTAATCCCCTTATATATAATGATCCTCTCCACAATCTTATTTGTATCATCTTCTTCTGCCCTCATATTGAAAATTTAATCTCTGCATCCATTAATTTTCTTGAGAAATTCATCTTCAAGAAAAAATTCAACAATGGAGGCAATGAAGATGAGACTATTTGTGGCCGTTATGGTTGTTCTTATGGCCGTTCAAAATGTGGCAGCTCAGGTTGAAGCTCCGGCTCCTTCCCCTGTGTCCGACGCCGCCTTGTTCGTACCGGCCGTCTTCGCTTCTTTTGCTGCTTTGTTTTTCGGCCTTCTATTCTAATTTGGATTTTTTTTTAAATTTAAGTGTGGGTACATTCTTTTGAGTTCTTGACCTTTAGGATGCTATTTCTTGTCCTGATGATTTAAGGGTTTGGCTCTGTTTTGATAGAGCATTTTTTTATTTATGTATACAAGAGATGTAATTGTGAAGAGAAGGAAGATCTTAGGGACTTTTGATTGGTCTTTTTGATTTTCTTGATCTTTATTTGTACAATTGATGTGATTCTTTGTTGTATTTTTTGTACAATTAATGTGATTTGTTTCTGAGTATATATCTCTGTTATTTTCTCTCATGGCAAAAATATTGAGCTTTGATTTTATTATTTTTAGACTAATTCTGCTCAGCCTGCTTATCAGCAAAACAATAGTTTGATTATAATTGATTCCTCTAGGTCATTCCTTAAAATAAAAATCACAATCTTGTTTTTCATTTCAAATTCTGAAATAACTTTTTTTTCCTCCAAATTTTATCAAGAAAAAGAAGATTGGGGACAACTAGTGTTCACAATTTTTATTGACTATAATTATACGAACTCTTCTCGTCTCCATAATGAATTAATGATCATTGAAATCGATTATTGGATACCAATTAAGGATAAAAAAAGTTGAAGACTCAATAAAAAATGATCTGTATTGAGATTATGCCAGATATGAAATCTTAAAATTTAGTGACAGCCGTTTTCTCAATTTAGCTGTCACTATTAGAATGGACACAAATTATTCATTATATTTCAATTTTTTTTTTATAATTGGGGAGGGGGAGCGCTTATGTGAGAAATTAAACCCACGACCTAGCAATTTGCTGTCTAGCGCTTATACCATTTGAGCTATAGCTCATTGGTTACATTTCAATATTCAACAATTAAAATGTCCTTTATTGGCTAACCACATGTGCAAGTCTTTTAACAGGTTTTTTTTTTTGTATAACACGGTTGTTAAATCTGACCCGGCTGTTAAACTGGCGAGGACAAATAATGTAAAATCTTACCAAATCCATTAAATTCTTATTGGGTTATCCAAGGCCAAACGAGTATTTATACAGGTCAAATGAAATTTTAACAAGGTTTGATAAAAGACGACTATTAAGAACATTCTGTCCTGATTTTTCTGGTTGAACCAGCAAGGTTTGACAATTGTTATATACACAATTCTTTTATGAAAACTAGCATGAAAAATTACTGCATGTAAGCGTTACACTATATTATTCGTGCAAAAACCAATGACGCGTTGACCATATGAAAAATTTAATAATTAAAAAAATAAGTAATAATTAAAAAAAAAATCGCAAATGATCATTGGCTTGTTGTAAATATGACATGACACAACCAATATATGAAATAAGGTCTAATGGTAAAAAAAAACCAAACCTTTACGACTTGCTGCAATTATATCCAAACCTTTTAATTTTTGCAATAATATTCAAATTGCATTTTCTTGTTGTAATAATATCCAAATTGCATTTTTTATAGCAATTATAGTCAAATTGATGGCTAAACTTGTTGCTTTAAATTAAGATATTAGGCTATTATTATGTTTTGATGTATAATAATATAGTAAATGTCCCAAAAAAATGGCAAAAAATTCAAAAAAATTCACATAAAAAGTACAATTTGGATATTATTGTAGTAACAAAATAATGCAATATGTATATTATTACAAAAATAAAAAGGTTTGGATATAATTACAACAAGTCGTAAAGTTTGGGTTTTTTTTGCTATTAAGCCATGAAATAAACACTCTAAAAACATATATTACTGTATGCTAATAATTATAATAAATGTATAATGACATATATAGACGTTGTTGTGTCCTACAAACACGATTAAGGTATACATGTATCCAATAAAATGATTATGTTATTTGAATCATGTCTATTCAATAGTATTATTTAAATGTATATCTGAAACATAAATTTTTCAAACATGACATGCTTAATATATTGGCTTATCCCTTTAAAACTCCCCATTTTTAGTCCCAATTTCATTTGCATTCTCACATAGAAAAACCATCAAATATGTTCAAATTATGACATTTCATTTTCAATTGCACCTTCAAATATTAAAATTCACACATTTTGATTCCAATTACACATGTGAACATCAAATCAATCTTTTTCCAATACTTCAAAATTTAATAAATATTCTAAGTGATCCTCATAGTTATAATTTAAATTAAAACACTATCTTGTTTAAATTTTCAAAAAATAATAATAATATTTTATTAAATATAAATTAATTAATTATATTAATAAATATTTTAAATGGTCCTCAGAGCTTTCCTCAACTTTTAGGAAGACTATTCGTCTTTCTCAGCTGAGGAAAATGACTTCCGGATTTGTCTCGAGAAAGACGAGCGGAGTTTTAATTTTGAATTTAAAAAAAATTAAAAATTAGTTTATATTTAGAGTAATTATTTAATTTAAAAAAATTACTAATTATAATTTTTTTGCGAGTCGGATAGTGGCGGCAAAATCATTTAAATATCAGAATTTTGTTAATTAATCTTGTAGAGTAGATGCCTCATGGTTACGGATATGAATTTTTATAAAATAAATATATTTATTTATATTAAATAAAAAATATTGTTAAGTTTTATAATTTTTGAAAGAATAGTTTTATTTTTGTTCTAAATACAACATTAATCACTATTGAATATATGTTAAAATTTAAAGTATTGATTTGAATATTTTTAAGTAAAAAGATGTCAACTTAATGCTTGAGGGTGCAATTGAAAGTGAAAGGTCGTAATTTAGGTATAATTGGTGGTTTTGCAACGTGAAGGTGCAAACAAATTGAGGTTAAAAGGTGAAGTTTTTTTTAGAGGATAAGTTTAGTTTATTTATTTGAAAAATGGCAATAAATGAATAAGATAAGAAAAATACTAAAAAATTGAAGAAAAATAAAAAGTATGACATCAGCTTGTTGTTGTTTTATAAACAAGAACAGTATAAAAGTAATGAGATGAAAAAAAATAGAGAGAGAGATAAACGACGATCAGTAAAGATGAAAAAGCAAAATTACAAACATGTTTTAAATTATAAAAATTGAAAGAGGAAAAAATACAATAAATATTATCATGAAGAAAATGTAAAAAGAATTATATTTTAGAAGTTAACAGGTGATAACAAATAAATATCTTTATGACACAATTGAATTGGTAAGACGTTATTTTAATTTAAGTGAGGTTATGAATTTAAAGCGTACTCATATATATACCCTCGTTTTAGTTTATACTCTGAAACTAGAATTTTACTTCTCGATAAAAAAATTGTTCTCCTCAAGTGAAGTAGAAAAGATTTAAAAAAAGTATTGTTTGAGAATTGAGATTAACCAAGAACACTTCTTTTATAGTGTACATAAGAGAGTAAAAATTAAATTTCAAAATCGGAAAAATTTTATAATTTTTTTTTTAAATTCCTCTAATTTATTTTTTAAACTTTTGCTGGCAAATGACAAATATAGTCCTTTGACATTTCCTTCTTAAGTAAGGCTGGGCTTAAGCCCAAGTAAACTAAAGTCGTCCGGCTAATATCGACTCCAGCTCTATAGAATGAGGATATTTCAGTAAAATGCATAGTCAAACTGAACAATTGCTTCCTCTGAGCCCTAACCCTAGAATCCCCAAATCTTTGAATAAAACCCTAACAACAGCTTCTTCTGCAATCTGCAGCGCCACTCCGTCTTCTCCACAGTGCAGGTTCTCATAGTTGGTCTCTACCTTTATTTATCTGTTGGTTCATTTGATAACACTAATTTAGCTGCGTTTATTAATTATTTTATGCCTTCAGAGTAGCCATGTGTTTCTAATTCAATTTCACAATCGGCTTAGTTAACAGGCAGAAATCAAAAATTTGTTAAATCAAATACCAAGGTTTTTCGAGTAGGCAATTACTGTCAACCAGCGATTGTCCTTCAAATAGCCTTGGACATCCATTTTTTTTAATTATTCTATTTTAAAACTCTTCAATTTATTGCCTCCGAATAACCAGAAGGTTGCTTAAACGACGACGTTTGGTTCAGACAGAGGCATATAACAAATTTGAATCGGTTTTTAGGTAAGGATATTTTCTTTTTTTTTTATTAGTAAAAGAAAATTAATTTCCTTTCCTATATGGATTCAAATATTTTCATTAAGTTTTAGATTAGTTTTGAAATGGGTTGATGTCGATGATGAGATCAGTAATTAATATTAACCATCTTTCGGGACTGAATGACTCTTTTGAGTCTTGCTGACTTACTGCTATTCTGAGGCTCCATTTTTAACTAATTCAAATTTTTTATATTGTTTTGGAATAATGGGAATTCTCAGTGATGATAAAAATCATAGATGACGAGTCCGATCAATCCATTCTTTTAAATCGTGACGACAATCGAGGCATTTGTCTGAGAGAAATCCCAATTTTCCTTTCAATTTAGTTTTGTAAGTTTTCAGACATATGATAGTGAATTGAGTGTGGACGATGAGTATGTAAGGTAGGAGTTTTTGGCAATGGAGAGTTGGGTTTATCGTTTTGGTGTTAATGGAGTCTTCTGCTGCTATTCTATTCTCTCATCCACTTGTATCAACTATGAAGATTTGTTAATCAGGTGATTGATGAGTGGCTGCCGGTGTTGGCAGTGGTGGATTGTATCTAGAGTTGCCGCTGGAGTGGTGCATTTTAGTTTTAGGGTTTTGAATATTTTATTGATTTTGTAAATTTAATTTTTCTGTTTTATTATTCATGTAGCACTTATATATCATGCTGTTTTTTTTAAGGTGCAACTTAATTGATATTGGTACCACATGGTGTTATAAAAAGTTAGGGATGGTGGATGTAAATAAGAAGACCACAACAATGTTTGTAGCATTTGTGATAAAGAAATTTTTAATTTTTTAATTTTTTAATTATAATTTTTTCGGATTGAGATGAACGGTGTAGATTAAAAAAGTACAATTTTAGTCAAAATAAATCTACACCGTTCACATGACCTCCTCAAGTTCATTTGAACTTGAGAGAATTCCAATCCAATTTTTTCACATCACATCATTCATTTTCGGACACAATGGTTGTGTTGTATAATTTTTAAATAAGAAACATATGTTCTTAAAAACCATAGCGGAATAATCTATATTTTCTTATCTTCATCCAATTTCGTTTAAAATGTATTTTTTTTTTGAAAGAATTAGGTCAAATTGAACAAAATGTATATAACCTTACGTAAGCCGCATGGACATGCCAACGAGCATTAGCTTCCATATTGAGCATTCACATCACAAATTCATGTCAACAATTTTGCCAAGTAAACACTGTACACTGCTCATTTTTCATCTACATGAATCTAACGAAGAAACTCAGCATCTCAAGTGGGTCATCACTCCATTAATCTGTTTTGTTTGGATGCATCAACGGGTCATCTCACTCCCCTATAACCCTAATTTTAAAAAATATCCTGGGGATTTAGGTAGGCTATTAGGATTTCTTCTAAGTTGATCTTTTGTTTCCGTTTCCATAACAAGCAACTGGCTTATGACACCTGTGGAATAATCACTCTCCAACCCTTAAAGTAACCTATTATGTAATATGTATACATTTTTTTTACTTAAGTAATAATATTATTAATATAAAAATTTTATATAATATTTGAACAATAATAAATCAAATATAGAATATGTCGTCTTATCAAGTAGTCGAGCAAATTGATTCTTAGATTTTATAATTAATATTTACCTAGCATTCGTAACAATACAAAACTTATAATTTTTATTTAGCAAAGGTTTAATTGCAAATTATTACATGAACTTTATCATGATTTGTAATTACAACCCGAATTTTAAAAGTTGGCAATTACAACACCAATTTTTATTTTTTGACAAATTAGTACACCGAACTCGAAAAACACTAACTTGGACATTGTAATCTTCAACCACGTGTTGTTGTAGTGTTAATCGGTGTACTAACTTGCCAAAATTTCAAAGTTCGTATTGTAATCGCAAATTAAAGTAAAGTTCATGTATTGCTTAACAATTAATTCATTAGCAAATAAAGAAAACAATTGTCTTCAACTTTTTTATTTTCACGAATACATTTATTTTATATGTTTTTTTTTCAAAAATAAAATCTATTATGATGATGCAACTTACAAAGAGTGAAAGTTATATAACAAAGGACAAATATATGATTTTTCAAAAATTAAAATATAAAATAATAGGCAACAATAAAAATACAAGCAAAAAATACAAGAAAATTCTAGACATAAATCTCTTAACTTTAACAGAACGATTCCGTTGAGAGGGTATTTTTCCTTTTCCGATTTGCCATTCAATCCGCTTGATCCGTTGAAACCTACTATTTCCAATTTTCGATCTTCATCTTCATTTAAACTCTAAAAAGATAGATCCATACTATTTTAATTTCTTAGATCTACAAGACTTTAAAATTAAAATTTAAAAAACACTAAAATTTCTTGTGAGATCTAAGAAAATCTAAGCAAATAAGGTATAGAAGACCTTAAACTTTATTTCAATAAAAAAATCAACAAGAACCAAATCAAAAATTAAAATAGATCTATAATAATTAGTAATATGGTGGAGAGAGGATGATTTTCCGGCTAACCGGAAAAATCATCTTCTCCCACCCTCCAAAAAATGAAGAAAAAGAGATCTTTTTAGGGAGAAGTGAGAACACAAAATTGTATAGAGAGAGTACATTTATTTGATCAATATGTTTAGATTTTTTGAGTTTTTTTTATATAATTGAAGAGGGGTAGCGCTTGTGAGAGAAATTAAACCCACGATCTTGGCAGAATGTTATCTTAATATTTGTACTATTTGAGTTATAGTTTGTTGGTATAAATAAATATTATTAGAGTTGGAGAGTTAATATTCATAAAAAAAAAATCTACCCATAAAAAAATAAACCAAATCCTACATAAAAATGAAAAAAAAACGGCAGAAAAAAATAGACAATTTAAAAAAAAGATAAATTATAAATTATGAATAAACATAATAAAATGAGCTTACTGCTGATGGAAAACCGGACCATAATACTAAACAAATTCAATGGAAGAACGATAAGAAAAATTTGAGAGAAAAAGAAGCAAATAAAGTTTAGTGGTTTAGGATATAGTTACAGTCGACGTTCTGATAATTAATACACATGGTGGATCAAAAATTTATTAATTATTAGAATTATTAATTTATTGAATTTATATAAAAAAAATTATAAAAGATATTTTAAAGCATCTACATTAATAGACCTAATATTAATATTATATTATAAAAAAACTAACTAAATACACTTTACAATCACTAAATTTAAAATAAATAATTTTATATTTAATTTAAGAAATATCAATTGATATCAAACTAAAAAATAATTATTAAGAAGTTGTATTCATAAAGTAAAATAATTTTTAATATTTTTTATACTAGAGATACTTTACTTACTTTAATTTGTTTATCTAATAACTTTTTTTAAAATTTCTCAAAAGAATAAGAAAGTCATAATTTAATGGTATTTTAACTTTCACTTTATGAATTAAGGTTAGTATTGGCTCAAATAAATCATCAATTGTTATACATTTTTTTAAAATATCTCTCTAATAATTAATATTCATGTAAAATATATTTTAAATTTTATTAATTATTAAAGAATAGAATTATTAATTATTCGACGTGGAACGAAGTTGGTTCTCTCAATTTTTTATTAATTATTAGAATTATTAATTTATAGAATATTAACTATTAGAGGGTCGACTGTATTAACTTATTTTAACTTTAATGAATATAAGTTGAAACATAAACAAAGTCAAATTGGCCATGGTCGTTACGGATTATGCTTCTTAACTACGTATCAAATAGAAATTTATAGCAAAACTGTCGTCCACAAGCTACGTTTCATATTTCCATGCCAATTTAATATTTAAAAGGAACAACTCGAATCAATTTATTGAAACGGCCCTCCAACATTACGTTCCAACAACTAGATTAATATTCCCCCTGTTTTATATGGAAAAAATGACACATTTTATAAGTTTAAATATTAGATAACACAAAATTAGAGTCGAGAAATGAATTTTTTTTCATCAAAAGTTCAAGAATTAGTCCCCTGATCAGCATTCAACTCAATTATATTACTAATTCAGATTAAAATTCATTAAACTCATCAATTTAAGCTAATGCTTGATAAACAGAGAAAAGGTTGGACGAAACCCACAAATACAAAATATTAGTTAGTGCTAACAATACATCAACGTCTTCATAAGGAATCTCCAATACATAGAGAGATTCATCAGGATCCACTACACAAACATATTCATCAGAATCTATTACACAAACATCCATCTCATATATAATTACATATATTTACTTTATGTACAAAACTTTGAAGAAGAAGACACTTAATATAATATCAGATCCTTAACCACAAACATAACAGGTGACCTCAACTTTTGGTTCAAATGCCTTCGTAGTAACCTCCATAAGTTATATGAGCTCTAGCAATTGGAACTCCTCTTACTGCTGTGATTGCTTCATTGAATCTTGTTGCATGATGAACCACTTGTTTAATCCTCTGTTACAACATTATTAAACACTAATTAGCTCAAAACATCATCAAAACATCAAAATTCACACAATTATGATTCATTTGCACCGAGTTATAACTCAAATGGTATAAACGCTTGGCAGCAAACTATAAAATCGCGGATTCAATTCCTGCGAGAAGCGCTCGCTCCTCTTCGATCAAATTGAATTCCACGATCAGCTATCTGGCGCTTATACCATTTGAGTTGTAGCTCATCGGTAGAAACAAGCTTTATCATGGAAACAAAATTAGGCAAAAACTACTGAAATGAGTGAGAGGCTACAAACCTTGTCATCAGTGTAAATCTGGAATCTGAACTTCTGATTCTGATGTTTCTGCTGATTGTTCCTCTGCTGACTACCAAAAATGATTATACAAACAGTGGCAGCAGCAACTCCAAATGAGCAAATAGCTCCAATTCCATTCAAGCTCCATTTCCATAAGTTCAAACCATCATCATCATCCCCTTCCCAAATTTTCTCTTTTTGATCCTCAATTCTTGGAGAATTAGTCTTATTAATCTCCAAAACCTCACCTTTATCTTCAAATTTAAACTGGGCCGCATCGATTTGAGGAGAAGGAGGATGAACAAACCCTTTAGTAGGGGACTCAGGAGAGTCCAATTTCATGTCGACAAATTTATTTTCCTTCATTTTCTTGAAGAAAACTTGAGAAATCGGGTCCTGATCAGCTTCAGCTTCTTTTGAAGAAGCTGCAACTTGATCAGAGCCGTTGATCTCTGGTATGATCATAGATGGTATTACCACCTTTATATCAATAGGCTTTTTATCAGAACACAATTCTTGAGCAGGTTCCAACTGAAATGGAACTGGAACAAGCTGCTGACTTGGTCTAGAATTTTTTGGAGGTGAAGAAGGGCAAACAAAGTAGTTCATATTGAACATACTTCTTTGATTTGATCCATGTTTGGTTGATGCAAAACTTTTTTTCTTTTTGCCACCATGATCATCATCTTCATGGTAATCAAGAAAGCCACCATGATGAGGAAGAATTTCCCACTCATCAAGATCCATACTTGAAATTTGTTTTGAAAGTGGAATTGGATCAGAAAAAATGGGTAGATATTTTTTTGATTGTGAATTATTGATCAAAGGAAGGTGGCTAATTTATGTGGAAATTTCATTTGATTTAGTAAAGAAAGGTTAAGGTAAAGGCCAGAGGTGAGGAAGATTGATATGAGAGCATGACAGTTCTTATCCTTACCAAACCAGACAATTAGGAGGTGGTCCACTTTGGACCTACATAAGAGAATACCTCATTTTTTATTAATATATAAATTTAATGGATAGAATGGAATAACTTTTTGTAATTAGGTGCTTAATTTTATTTTTTTCTCAAACTCTTTGTTAAAATAATGTAAATTTGATTAATCAATAGAGGTTTTCCTCTTCGAATTTGCACAAAATATGAAATGAAACTAAATCTATAATTTTAGATTAAAAAAATTCTGTCAGCTCTTTTTTCGTCCCTTCGGCTGACATGTCAACGAAATAATCAGAATGTGATGCACAAATTGAATCTGAGCCGGTTGAAAATTATTATGATATGATACATAAATTGAGTTTAAAAAACAAACTATAAATTTTATTATCAATTTAATCTTATTTGATTTTTATATTAAATTGAAAGGGAAAATAAATTTGTGTTCCATAAAAAATGTGTGTTATGTCATGTGTTCCTTAATTATGTTTTGGTATGTTGCAAAGTTCTAGAGTAAATAGGAAGACATGAAGAGAGATTCTTTGATGAGAGTGGTGTCGGTTGCTTTACTTGTAAAAGTTGGCTTGTAATGAAAGTGATTGGGGAGATAAATTGAACACTAAATTGGAAAAAAGAAGAAAAAGAAAGTTCCATACAACTGTCCATGCCTTGGAATCTTTCTTCTCACATCTAAACCAAACACTAAAATTTACCATTTTAGTATTCATAGTGTATCCTATGAAATACATAATGCACTTTAGCTTACTATTGCACCAAATGTTAATTAAATTAATAAAATTGGTAACTTAAAATAAAGGGTATAAACCATGCTTCTGGTGCACTCTTACCCTAATTGACTGGCAATAGGAGTGTGCAAAAGCAAACCAAATCAGATTATTTTAATGCAGTTTGATGATATAAAAAGTTCAGTTTTTGTAATTCAATTTAGACAAATTTAAATACAAATCGGACTGAAAAGAAAACGGAAGCGGAAAAAAAGGAGAGAGTAGAAGTTATGCTTACATTCCACTAATGTGTGACAGTATTCTTCTAAGTGAAAATTAATACAAATATACAAAAAAGAAGTAAAATACTTGTTCTCAAATTTACATGCCTGTTTTACTTCCTCTGAAAACTCAAACAAACGACAACAGCTTAAGCTATTACCACTATCATCATCAACCAGTTACCATAAAATTTTAACATCAGAGAAACACAGAGAAGCCGGGGGAGGGAAAAGAAGGGACTACCTGTTCTTGAGCATCAAAACAGTTGTAACTTGTAATACACAATACAATAAGTTTGTACTTTTCGGATCACATTAGGGTAGTTATCTAGCTGATGATGAAGATTTACCCAACGAAACAGAAGCTAGGGAAGAAGCCCAAACCCGACAATTTTTGGCACTTTGATGGAAGTTCCTAGTCTTGCACAATCGCAGCTTTGTCCAAACCCTCCTCACATCAATCATGTGCAGGATGCGGCCAAATAATTGACTTGTCTCGCCGAATATTTCTACGTTGAAATGGGGAATATATAACCCGTAGAAAGCCTTGAGATGAGATAGCACTTTTGGAGCTATATACAGAAGTACTCGTAAAGTAAGGAATAATATGGCAAACACTAAGTAAGGTTCCCTTTTCATCATCTCCTCCAAAGAAGACCCAATCCATGGTTGCATGATGGATTCTTCGATGATATCAGAGGTGGTTGACTCGTCTTCAGCTAAATGTACGATCGGTTTGATCCCTGAAATCACAAACATGATGGTTATAGCAAGAATTTCCATAGCAAAAAATTACATATTTAACTCATGACCTAAATTGGCATCAGCCACGATGCAGAAAAATCCTATATGTGCAGTTAAATAATTAAACAAACTTGCCATTGCAGTTAAAAAAGTATAGACTTGTCATTGCCGTTAAAAAAGTATAGACTTCCCATTGCAGTTATATACATAAATCCATCACTGACAAACTGATTTTTATAAGCAAGTTCTACCCCAATATCCAGTCACAAATGTATAACAAAGTCGCTCTTTAGTTATCAGGATTAGCTATCACGCGGCAGAGCTTCCATCCAAAATCACTGGGAAAAGAGGAGGGATGATGCTTGCAAAGTCAGACTACCAGTCTTCCGTTTGATGTCAGGTACTTTGACAATGTATATTTAGGGATGATGTGCTATGGTGGTGAGCGGTATTAGAGTCAAGATGCAAACACCAACTTATGCCAAGCCCAAAACTCGAGTTTCAGGAGCATGATGTAGGAAAAATCCCTTGAGAAGCAGGTTTTTCAAGATGAATTCTATCCAACTGATCTGGTATCAAGCCCTATGGTGCTAAGGTTCCAAGTCTAACCCACTAGCAGCAACACAATAGACCATTGACTAGATATTATATATCATTGAAGCAGATTTTGCACATGGGGAACGAGGATGAAGCATTACTGGTGCATGCAATTCTTTTGTATAGAAAATAAAGTACCTGTTATGTTTTCGTAGAATTGAACAAGGGCTTGTATATTCTTTGGCCCATGATATTGCATCTTTGATGTTTTGTTGACCATTAATATTGTGGGCAAGCTATGAATTCCATATCTTGAGAATATACTGCAAAACACATTAAACACTAATATCAGGAGAAATTACAGCCCAGTCAAAAAAGCCTAGATATTTTGTTGCAGTTGCAACCTCAAAACCATAATAATTTGAGAAGATTAAGGCGCATAGTAAAGGTATTTCAAATACCAAAAAGGATAGGGGATAGAGCACACCTTGCACAAAGGAAATAACCTAAATATTTGAGGAAAATTCCACCCAGGAATAGCACCTGACCAACTAATCAGTTCAAAAGGAAGAGGTAATATATGACCTCTAAAGTTTGCATATAGTTTATCCATACATCACGGTGCATAATCAAGTTCTAGAATTCATGATTCTAACAGATATCAAACATAGAGATGAATACAGCTATTTGTGCATGCCACGGTGCAAAAGTGCATGTATGCGTGCATACCATCCTAAGCACACAGCCGAGTCACTGTTGAAGCTTTGCCATATGGTCACAGAGATATATACAAAGAGAATCTGGAATTTACAATGCGGTACTTGATAAAACTGTAATAAGTGAAAATGATTGGACTAAATTCTACCACAGTTAAGCTGGATCATGCTATAATGTCATACGAGCATGTTAATGGCATCACCTTGGGAGGGCTGCTGATTCCTCAATGGCATAATGTTCTATTTGAGGGAACATGGAACCAAGCATATCAAATTTAGGGCGAATATAGTGTGAAAATGGGCACCAGGAAGCATAGAACAGCACAGATGTAAACGAGTTCCTCTTATTTGTAGCTAACACTTTGTCCAAGAAGTTCCCATCAACCTGTTAACAAGGATAATCATATACATAAGCAATAGATTGACAGTAATTAAAGAAAAAATTCAATACTGAAACAACGTAAAACTAGTATTTTGTGATGAAACAATCGCAAAACTAGAAATAAAATAGTAATAAAGGTGAAAACAAGATAGTTCTTGAAGTACGCCACAAAATATGGTATAGCTGGATAGATATTATGTATAACTGTAGATCCAAAGCCGATATTATAGCAAAGAGACAATAACAAGAAGGATATAGCCATAAAGCATGTAAAAGTTAAGATAAATATAAAGTCATTTAAATAATAGGCTTAATCTTAATGCGGTACAGGTTTCTATTATGGTATAGCTGGACAGATATTATTAACTATCTTGTCATTTCTCCAGGCTCTAAACATGCTCAAACTTTATTCAGTCTCTTGATGAGTACTGAATATGATCATTTGGTCTTAGTTATTACTCCCTCCGTTCTCTTTTAGTTGTCCATTTAGCCAATATTGCACATACAAAGATAGTGCTTCTTTTGTCTTAATTTATAAAGAAAAATACTAATATAGCCCTATTAGTTAATAAAAGCCTTTTAAATTAAAACATAGAGTCATTTATTAGGGATGGGTAAACTTGGAAGATAAGTAGCTAATATCACATGGGATTTCTAAATAGACAACTATTTGTAGACAAATAAAATTGGCTAAATGGACAACTAAAAAAGAACGGAGGGAGTACTTATTACTGCTTAAATCACATTAATGTGTGCATTAACATATGTTACCTGTATGTAAATGCACACATCTTTATTAGCATCTCTAGCATACTCATTTCATGCGCATGTAATTTGATGTTTCAATCACTACCATATATCAATGCTAAAGAATTGGAGTTTTGTTTTCAATTAGAGAGCATTTGACAGAACATATTAGGCACAGCACCTTCCCATTTTAATTGTTGCATCTAAACAATATTTTCACTGTTCTTTTCTTATTTACTATTTTTAATATGTGCGGACTGTAGCTAGCTCAATAACGGTATTTTGCATAAAGTGCAAGGTTCCATGATCCATCTTCTCATCCCTTACCTTCACAGCCACATATGTTGGTCCTGTTAGGAAATTAAATTCCACCATTACGTCCCAGAGGTCCTAGTTCTAATATTCTTTTATGCCATCTGGCCCATCTCAATGTTTATATCAATAACCACCAATCTAATGTCACAAATAAGCATTTACCCTGCTATAACTTTCCAATCCATAAATTAGGCACTACTTTGGGAAGAAACTTCTTTATTTGCTGAGAATTTAATAACTTTGTGATACCTAAATAAGGTTTGGCAAGAAGAAACAGCTGAAAGGGAGAAAATCATTAATCATATGCATGTTCTTGATTGCTATGAAATAGAGCTTCGTCTCACTACAGGAATGTAGCAAACTGAACATGTTAAGCATTCTATCACTGCTTCCATTTTCCATACCATCAATTGAAGAGTCTGACTCTATGATAAGGACAAAGGACAATATTGTGTTTCTAAGTGATCACCTGTTTACATTTTCTGATTCTCTAAACCCTCGGAATGGTTAAAATTCCAAATCATCCTCACTATGAACTGAAGTAGTATCCTTCAGTAACACTGGTCTTATATAACATTTGCAAGTAGCAGTTACAGAAATGTAAATCATGTTTACAAGAGCAACAAAATAATCCAGGACAAAAATCTCATTTTTCCTTCTTCCTTCCTTAAACAAAGTAATTCTAATGAACATTCTAGTTCATAAAACTTAGAAGAACATGACAAAGACCGTAGCAATGTGTAAAAAAATCATTCATAAAGGTCATATTTAGCTTTAAGAATCAAAAAATAACTCATGACCCATGAATACTTGTACTTCTATATCTACAATGCATTACCAAAAATGTATATCTACGAGATAGATTGGTCATGTAGGGAGCCACGGGAATTAACCATAAGTCCTTTCACAGATATATTCCCTTCATACCAAACCAAAATTCTAAGCTTCTAGAAGCAAATCCACTTATAGTAGCAAGCTTAATGATTTTTCCTCATCAAATTTCATAGATATAAAAAAAAAACCAAATAACATAACATCAAACATGTACACTGGTGTAGGTCAACCCTTAACTCTTCTTCTAATTAGCGAAATTTTCAACGGTAATTCAAAAACCCACATCACAATTAAGCAAATTCCTTGTAAATTAACCTAAACATCCAATACCCATAATTAAAACCAGCTGGGTCGATCAAAACAGTTTTTTTTTTATAAAAATTACAAATCAAAACAAATAACCCTGAAAAAATGAAATTGATGACAACCCAATTAGAGAAAAGCAAAAAGGCGGTACCTGAAGCGGAGGATTGGGTGAGATCTCAAGGGGGCATTGGGAATAAAGATTATACAATAAAACAGACGACTGATCAGGGCAAACAGATGATTCTGACGCTGAAACTAACCCAATAGAAGACAAAGCACCGATATAAAGCAGCACAATAGACAACACCGCCATTAAACCCAAAAGGAATTTAAATTGAAAGTCAGCAAATAACAAGAACAAATTAGAAAAGATTGGGGGTTATAATTACTAAAAAAGAAAACAATCTTTGAATTGGGTTTTGGATGTTAATGGTAAAATTGGTTACTATGGAAAAGAGAAGTAGGTAAATTATTAGGGGATTGAAGAATGGAAATGGGTGTCAAAGGTGGTGGATTTGGAACCGGTGGTCGCTGGTGGATAGATATACTTTAACCTTCTTTATTATTTTTGGGTTGGGCCAGCTCAGGGCTGTAAATGTAAATTCATGCTTTTATTCCTTTTTCTGTTTCTACATTTCTTGAAATATATTTTCTTTTTATTTGGGACAAAACCATGACAGAAATTAGGGACGGCAACGGGGCGGGGTGGGGATGGGGAAGCTATCCCCATCCCCGTCCCCACTTCTATGGAGAATCTCCATTCCTGTCTCCATTTATTTGATGGGGATTAATTCATCCCCATTTCATCTCCGTGGATTTCCCATCCCCATGGGAATCCCCACCTCCCGTATAATTCTAATATAAATATTTAAATATTTTTATTATTTTCATGAAATATTTGAAAAAAAATACAGTAGACCCTCTAATAATTAATATTCAATATATTAATAATCATAATAATTAATAAAATTTTAGGGAACCAAATTTAACATTCCGTCATATATAATATTTAATAAATTAATAATTTTTATATTTAATAAATTTTTAGTCCACCATATATATTAATTATTAGAGGGCTGACTATACGATTTATTCAATATTATTAATAATAAAAAATTATAAATTAAATTATCTGAAAAATTAATTAGTCATCCAAAATATTCAGCAATTTTATTAATTAAAATAAAATAAAAAATCGTTAAAAGCAATTACTTAATATCCTCATAATTAAATAAAATTATTAAAAATTATAAATAATATATTGAAAATTGTAATAAATTATGTAAAACTAGATCGAATCCCCATGGGGACGGGGATGGGGATCCCCATGGGGTGGGGACTACACTCTCCGTCCCCTCTCCATCCTCGTGGATGGGGCATAATCTTCCCCCATCCCCGTACCCATGGAGACAATTGGTGGGAATTTCCCGGCTCATTAGGGGGCGGGTCCCCGTGGAGATCAGGGAATCCCCTCCCCATTGCCATCCTTAATAGAAATATGTTTTTGTATTCGCAATTTGGCTCAATCATTTTTTTTAATTTTTTTTATAAAGGATTGATTTTTGTCCTGTTTTATCTTTTTTATACTTTGTGTCAATATGATGAACAATGCTATTAACTTTTTTTTTAATACCAGTCAATATCACCCAACCAAAATAAATTACTTTATTATAAAAAAATAAGAAATATTAACAAAACAAATTTAATAATTTAATTTATTGTTTAAAATTTTACAAAACAGATTTTAATCTTTCTATTTTTTAAAATGTATAATTTAAGCTATTTTTCGAAATTTTTTTATATACGTGTCAGCCATATTAAATACATGTAATTGATAAATTAAATTCTAACGTTTTAAAAACGTTATAAATAAAATTCTAACTTTTTGTATTGCTGGAATAGAAAACGAAAAAATATAAAAAATTTATAATTTATTTTATACTGTTTTAAACAGTGAGATTAAATTGTTAGAAGCTAAAACTTAAAATGTTAAGAGTTGTTTTGTCAATTAGCAGAAAATAAAAAATAGATAAAAATTAAAATAGCGCAGATAAAATCTTTATTTGAAAGTGTAGGTTTAGCTTATCCCTGCATCCAAACAAGCACCAAAGAAAATCAACTAGAAGCAGCGGATTAATTTCCTTTCTCTTTCCTCTCGTTGTGGTTCCCTCTTCCCAAACCCAAACACTGAATTGAAGAGCTCCACGATTAGGGTTTGAAGCTTCAAATCGAAAAAGAAAAACCCTAAAGAAATGGAGATCACAGAGAAGAAGGAAACAGAGAACAGCAACAGTAATACACAAATGACAGCATTTGATTCAACATCATCGCACGATGTTATAATCGATAAAGAAACCGAAGAACGTCAAGCTCGTGAACTCAAAGCTGGACTGCATCCTCTCAAGGTATTCTTTCATTTATAATTTTTCTTTTAGTATTTTGAATTGCTGGATTAAATTGTTGGCTGCTTTATATTGTCTGATTTAAATTTGATTAGGCCATGGTTTGCTTAGGTGATATGTATTGGTTTGAAGTTCTGTAAAGTGTAAAGAATAGTAGAATGGATTTGGGAGTGGTTAGAAACAGATTGTTTTGTTTAGGCCGGTGAAGCGAACTTGAGCTTGAGTTTCAGTTAATTTAGTTTAGCTTGGACCCAGGGTCTAGTTGTTGACGGAGGGACTGGAAAATGTACGCTTCGGTAGAAATGGAGCTTGAAAATGAAGTAAGAAAGTATGGTTTGCAGTCGTAACAGCTATTGGAAATGATTTAGTTTTGTTTGTAATGTATCATTGTTTCATTTTTAGACAATTAGTGTACTCCTTATCCAGCTAGAGTTGTAAATGTCAAGGTTTGGTGCTCTTGAATGCCTCGCCTGAAGGCTCTGCCGCAAAGTGGTTGTCAAATTATGCTTCTGTCTTCTGATTTTTCCGGATAAAATTTGCAAAACCTCGTTGCATTTGAATCACAATTGGATTAAATTCCTGACCATGTGCCGTGCAAGAAAGATTATAGTATTTAAGAAAAGTTTTATGTCTTACCGCCTATAGGATTAGAAAATGGATAAAGCAGGGTTTGCTTTCTGTTTGACTTCATACCCTGTCATTCCTTGTGTAGAGTAGTCATGCCACTGGAAGCAAGCTTACCTTCTCTCCTTAGTCCTTACACAAGAAGTAGAGATGTGTTTTCACTTTACTGAATACTAATGACTGTGTTAATGTTAATGTGTTTTCCTTACTTATTTGTGTTTTACACCTCTAATTTATGATGACTTGTTTTGGTTAGTGCTTATTTGTCTTTGTTTATCTGTGACCAGAGCAAGTTCATATTTTGGTACACTCGCCGAACACCAGGAGTTCGAACACAAACATCATACGAGGACAATGTAAAGAAAATTGTAGAGTTCAGTACGGTAAGTACTGTTCCCACGAAGCATGTGTAAATATGGGTTTGAGTCAAATTTTCACCCGAATAGTAACTGTGTTGTACATTTTGCTTATGGAACTTTCGCATCTATGTAGGTTGAAGGGTTTTGGGTCTGCTATTGCCACCTGACTCGACCTTCTGCTTTGCCTAGTCCCACTGATCTGCATATTTTCAAGGAGGGAATCCGACCCTTATGGGAGGTTAGATCATAAAACTAACCTTGTGATAGCTTTTGATTACCCTTTTTAGGTTTGATTTATAATTGCTGGGAATTTATCAGTAATTGGTAGTAGTGTTATGGTTTGGACATTGTTATCTGGCAGGATTCTGCTAACTCCAGTGGTGGCAAATGGATAATAAGATTCAAAAAGGTTGTATCAGGACGCTTTTGGGAAGATCTGGTAATATTTCCATATTCAATAGCTTTGCTGCTGTCTAACAATATAATGTTGCTCTAATTTTTGACTTCTTTTATTTCAAGGATGCCTGATGAAGGCGTCTGTGTTATTAGAAATAAAAATGTGTGTTCATGCTCTGTATGTAATTGCAGTGAACTCATCATGATTGCGACACGTTTACTTTTAGTTTATGTTTTAGGTTTCAGCTGGTATAATTTATTTTATTTAGACTTCTTCAGTTTTTTGTTTTTAGGCTTTATAAACCCCCAACTTAAGCTGGATGCATTCCTTAATTTATTCCGTTGCATTTATTCTTTTTTCCTTTCAAGCTCACTGATTAATTATATTGGAATTGTGACTTTTCTATTGTTTACAGTTACTTAAGCTGTCTTTTAACATTAATGTTCACATGCAATTGCAGGTGCTTGCCTTAGTAGGTGACCAACTTGAGTATGGCGATAACATTTGTGGTGCAGTACTAAGCATACGTTTTAATGAGGATATCGTGAGCATTTGGAATCGCAATGCATCTGATCATCAGGTAAATAAGTATTGACTGCAAATTTTTATTCACCTCTTTTATTTGAAAAGAGAAAAGTATTGACCTATTTCTTTATTTGACAATAGGCTGTGATGGCTCTAAGAGATTCAATTAAAAGGCACTTAAAGCTTCCACACAACTATATGATGGAATACAAGCCTCATGATGCTTCTTTACGTGACAACTCATCGTATAGGAACACATGGTTGAGAGGGTAAGAGAGAACTCTTGATTACTAAGCTGGATCGGGAATTGAAGTGCAGGGGTTTCTGTTCAAGCCCCTACTTCATATTTAAAATCCTTTACATTGTCGAGCAATCCTTTCTGGATTTCAACTTAACAACCTATGGTTGTCTTCATGTTAAACCATAAGATAGTTTGACTGTACTAATGGTTGATTCTAATGGAATATTTTATTTTCTGTTGGATGTTACATTGTGTAGCTTATATTGTTAGAATGTCGACTAGGTATTATTTTGAAGAATAATTACTGCAACCATGAGATTAGATTAAAATTATTATTTTCTTCCTGCATTCTTGAAAAAATATTGGTTTCTCGTGATATTAGGTATCGGGTAATTATAATTTCCTTATAACGGGTTTCAGTTATGTTTCAACGGATTATTCTTAGGATTAAAGATGTCCGGGGTAGTTTCTTTAAAATAAGGCTTAATTTCTTAAAAAAAACCCCACCTTGCACTTTTTCTTCGTTTATACACTGACCTTGTAAAAACACCATTTGTACCCAATTTTGGGTTTTTATGTTTCATCCCTACCCAAAAACATTAAATTGTACTCTTTTCATTTGAAAAAGAGTTTAAAACATACTTTTTTCTATTTTAAAAAATACAAATAAATCCTTAAATTTAAAAAATAATCAAATACATCCAAATAATTAATAAATTTTTTTAATTTTATAAAATAAAAAAAATAAAAAATTACTATTAGTTTTAATTTTTTTGTCGGAAATATTTTTTAAAAAAATTTGAAAAATTTAAAAAAATGTAATTTTTAAAAATATTAAAATTTTTAAAAAAATCGGAAATACTTTTGAAAAAAATTAAAAAAAAATATTATTATTTTTAATTTTGTTTGAAGATGGTATTTTTATACTGTTAATAACATTAATATCTAATTAGTATATAAGTTAAAAATGAAGGATTGTTTAAAACTCTTTTTCGAATGAAAAAAGTACAATTTAATACTTTTGGGTAGAGATGAAACATAAAAACTCAAAATTGGGTACAAATGGTGTTTTTACAAGGTCAGGGTATAAACGAAAAAAAATACAAGCTGGGGTTTTTTTAAGCAATTAAGCCTTAAAATAATAATAAAGAAACAGTAATTTTGATCCAATCTGAGATCAATAGTAATTACTCCTGTTCTTATGCAAGCAAAATTATTGTCGGATGAAGTTGTATTTTTCATTACTAGTGTCGCTTTACGTGTTTCACACGTGACTCGTAGTGTGACTCGTCAAATTATCAAATAATATTAAAAATTATTTATAGAGAATATAAATAAAAAATTAAAATAGCAATTTATTATAAGTAGTTTATCTTAATTAGAATTTTAGATGATTAAATAGTAATTAAATATTTTAAATAATTTATTTTACTTTGTACTTTAGAAAAGAAGATGATATTGTATTTTGAATGCAACAAATAAAAAAAATAATAGTTATATGGAGAATAGAATAATAAAATATGTAGGCGAAACATATAAAATTAACCTAGTTATATTATGAGTTTTAGTTTAGATTTGATTTCTATTACATTAATAATATTCCTAATCGAACTCTTATTTTTTAGAGTTTTGATAAACTATGTTATTAAATTAATTAAGAATTTTAGTTTTAGTAGTTTTACTACTTTTAGTAGAAGCAGTAGCAAGCAAATTCTATGTGCTTCAGAATAGTCACAAATAAGACTCTTTAAAAAATTAAACTACTACATATTGTATATATATATTATTTTTGTTTGTTTGAATTATAATAAAAATAAATAAAATATTACATTAGATTTAAATCTCCTTATTCCCATCATCAGATTCATCACAGATGATCAATCCATAATTATATGAAGGATTTTTCCCAAATACTCAAATATCTTAGGAGTCTCCTCCAAGCAATTGTTCCTTTCCTCTGCGGTCCAGTTTTGAAGCATGCAACACAACGTACAAAATCAAGAAAATTAGATAAAGATCATGTCAAAGAAAAATACTACTCCCTCTGTCCCATTTTAAAAGTCCCATTTGACTTTACACACAGATTAAGAAAACATTAATTATCTTTGTATTTTCATGTTTTTTCATGTTTGCCCCTATTAATGATAGTGAAATTTTCCATAGACCTATTTTAAGATAACTAAAAGAGGGGGTAAAATAGGGTATTCAATAGAAAAACATTCTAAAAATAGTAATGGGACTTTTTAAATGTGACATCCCAAAATAGAATATGGGACTTCTTAAACGGGACGGAGGGAGTATATTAATTAATAATAAAAATCTTAGCAAGAAGTCTTAAGCAAAGGCCAGTATAAGAGCGTGGCTCACCAAGCCAAACAAATTTCAAGATTCAAAATTTAGATAATAATGATATATATCTCGAATTTGCTGATTTGAAAGAGCTGATACGGAAGAGTTTTATATGAAGATTAAATCTAACAGATAAGTTTCAGTTCTAATAGAAGAAGTTTAGGTCAATTATGTAGTAATTATTATATTAATTAATATTAATAATTAATGAATTACGATAAAACCTTTGTGTAAGTGATTAATTAGCTATAAATTAAGAAGGGTTATTAGGTAAATGTGCCTGTGCCCCCCATCCGTGCTTTTATATATAGTATAGATAATGAAGACATCATCCCTCTTCCTTGCCTTAGAGGGAAATTAAATCTGATCATCTTCACTCCAGAGGGGACTTGGAAAAGTTTCGTCTGATGACAGTATATTGGTAGATTGGCGGAAACATTATATTGAGCAAGAAACTATAATCAATTGGGTCGGAAAAGTTTCGTCTGATGTCAGTAGATTGGTAGATTGGCAGAAACTATAATCAGTTGGGTCGCAATGGGGCAGTGCCCGAGTCTGAAAGATCTTATTGTTGATAAGAACTGAGGTTATTTACCAGATAATATTCATTGATTTGGAATTATCTTGCCATATCAGAATGCCTTTTAAAGATGTGTGTAAAATAGAGATAAAAGCTTGATAGCCCTGAAATTTGACAATTAGTACACTATGCTCAGATGTCACAGAATTTGATTATCACAAAATGTATGTAGCAGCTGTCTGCAAAACTTGGGATAATTTCTCCTGTTTCATTACCAGGAGAAAGCATCTCAGATAAGTAGTTGACCGGGAAAAGCAATCTTAAACAGATGATTGAAGTCCGATGATGCCTGTCCAATATTTATGTCAGAAAATGTAAGGAGTCTACGTTTAGAAATGAGCAAAACTGAAATACCTATCACAGCTCAATACCCTTTAAAAATTATTGAGAATCTGAGATAAACTAACAAACATTTTAAATTAAGAGAAATATGATATATTACCACAGCCAACTCTTGCACCTGCATTCCCAGTAGTCTTGCTAAGTTCATGTCCACCTGTGCATTACTTTTTGTAATTATGCAGTTCGAAAACCGTCAAAATAACTAGTGTACAAGTAATGTAAACATGTCCACTTAGTCTCCCCAACAAACTATTAAACAGAGAAACTTTAACGGAACAATGGCGGATGCATGTACAACCCTTTAATATTGTGGTTGAAGTCCAACCAGTACTTCAGAATCCTCTAATCCTCCGATTCATTACATTCATATAGTCTAAAATAACAATTCAGTTACCAAGCAATTTATTATGATAAACCCCTGATTATTGAAGATATAATGGTGCAAAGAACGCTACACAAATCACGATCACCTTTCCGGTCCTCTTTCACATAAAGAAACAAACAGTAACAAATTTCCCCTTCATCTCAATTTAATGAAAATCCTCTCCTCGAATTTTTTTTGGATCCTATGATTTAGCCATATACATAGGTTGCGTTTTCGAAATGAAGGATGTATTGAATGACTAAACTCCATACTCGAAACATATGTAAATTATTTTTCTATTTAATTAGATCCATTAATATCAACATGAGTCAGTTAGATGATGAACTTGAACAAAAACCTATCGGCAAGTGACACCACAAGTTCCACCCTTCAACTTGCGGAAAAAAGGGCTAAAGTGTAGGACTGTATTTAGAGCCACAACCTGATATTGAAACTTCAGCAATAAAAGATCAAAGGTCAAAACACTTGATTATGAATATGAGGATTCATAATCGTTAGGTTGAATCACTCAACAAACATTAATAATCCTCCTATTTCGCTTTGTCAAAATTAACATATCTACCAAACTACCGCCTAAAAGATGTCAAGAAACATGTATATCAGATATAGTTTGCAGATGTTATGCAAACAAATATTAAGCGTTACCTTTCCCAAGGTCATCAGGATCAGCATGCACAACAACAGCCCGTCCTAATATGGAATGTGACCCGCTCAGTGGTATCTATGAGTTGAAAGCAAGAGAGAGACTTTAGTAACACAAACTAAAAGTTTCAAACTCAATAATTGCACTAACTATAAGGGGTAGCTGAGCAACGAGAATGCAACTGTTCTGTTACAAATTTAAACACATGGGATGCAATTTTTTAATGTCTAGATTTCCATAATTCAGACACAAATAAACGAATTTTGTAACCTACAGGAGAAACAAAATGCCTCTGTGCAGTAACCTATGGATTACCTGCATGTCCTTAATTGAAATATCAGCAACTCCTGCAAAATAGAAAATTAAGCTGAATCACTTGAGCTATGCGTTGTTCTTCAACTTAGCAAATAACCTACAGGAAAAACGAAGAAAAAGGGTATACCATCTGAACCGGCAATAACGTTACCCAGATCGCCTGCATGACGCTCTTCATGGAAAGGAGCTCCATGGTATTTCTTTAATGGATTGTAATGAGGTCCTAATGTTCAAATTGGTTCGTTAAAAGATATCGTCTTAAACGCATATTGCAATTGCTGTCAGTAAAATCTACCCTAAGTAGACAAAAGTAAAGCTTGGGGCTAGAATCAAAATAAAACTTAAATAAATTTCAAGTTCAAGTTTTTAAACTGAAAATACTTGTAAAAGGAGATAACAAGAACAAGAGACTGATCAAACCAAGAAACACCATAATCAAAACCAACTTAATTAAACTCAATAAACCCATCTTAAATTCAGCAGGAATTGGGCCAAAAATCAATCAAGAAGTGCAAAAAGACATACATAGAGAGAGTTAGAACAGCTAATTACCAGTTGAAATGCAGCCATTGGTGGTATCACCAAGAGCATGAATATGGAAGCCATGGAGGCCAGGTGATAGACCTGTAATCCTCCCAGTCACATGGGTAGGCCCTGCACACGTGGCAGCAGAATTCACCATGTGAGGAAAAAAAGCAACAACAAAAAAGGGAAGAGAAAAGAAAGCAGACCGTGGGGTTGTTGAATAAAGTGAAGAGAGCCTTTAACATGAGCGTCTCCGGTGATGAGAGCCACCGCTTTAATGGTTGCTGTTGCCATTTCCACTGCTGAAAGTGTCTCCTCAGATCTTCTCAACTTGGCCTATCTCCGGATAATTGATTATAGGGGTAACTGTACTTTTCAAGAATTATAAAATAGTGACCGAACTTCAAAATATAATAAAATGGTAACTAAACTTTCAAATATGTGATTTTGGAAGGTTATTAAGTATTCTACGGTCAAATTATACATATATAATAATCACATTTCGATTATTTATGACAAATAATATCTTATATTTCATATATATACACAATCAAAAAAAAAAAATTCTTCTATCTTAAAATAAGTAAATAGTATAGTAACTAAAATGTTACATTTTGAAATTCGGTCACTATTTTGTATTTTTTTAAAAGTACGGTGACCTCTAAAATCAATTTTTCATAAAATTTCACTTGGTTGTTTATGACCCAATTGAATTTTAATATTATACTATTTTTTATTTTTAAAATGTATTTTACACTATAATAAAAATATTACTAAATTTATTAGATATTTGTAATTTTATCATTTAAATTATCTTTCATCTTTAATTGATGTAAGAATTGTTAGTTTGTTAAGTTATAAGAAATCAATATTCATACTCTCCTTACTCTCCGTCGTTAATTGATGGAACAAATTTTTTTATTATTTTTTAATTTAAATAATCAGGTACGAGTTGATGTTACTATTTTTTTTAATAAATCTTTACGCATTAGTATTTTAATTTGTTAACGTGTACTAGAATAGCTCAATTAGTAGCCGCGCAGTCCATTAATTTTTTGTTTAAAATTTATTTATCCTCTTTATGAGATTACCTTTCTTCTTATATGTTTATATATTGTTATTTTTGGCAAAAATTTTTTTATAAAAAATCAATAGAAATATAACAAACACATACCGTTTATTTAAAATACATATAAAATTAATGTTATAGAAGTTCACTAATTTTACACATTTTTTATTTTAATTATGCCGTTTAAAAATCGTCATTTTCATACATGAATTAATAATTTTTCTCAAATTTCATATTTCGTTTAAAAATGCGGCAAAATTTGCTGACATGTCAATATCCGTTTTGAAAGTTTCCTCTTTTATATTTGGAGTAGCTAACCCAACGTGGCATCTTTTTGCATGGACGACATATATCGATTTGCAGCATTTATATTCCTTTTCAAACCTAATGTCGTTTGGTTCTTAAGCGTATTCTCTGATCTAGACGATTCCGAATCTTGGGCCAACTCAATTGCGTAGGCTTAGATTTCATCTACCGTAGCCTCATCCTGAATGTTGTTTTATGACCCTCTCTTTTTTTTTTCAGAAATTCAACATTGTTTATGACAAAAATCTTTTTAAAACAATTGAGAAGTTTGGATCTTGAATTTTAAAATTTGAATATAATATTTAATCAATCAAAGATATCTTAAATACACTATTGAAATCCATTACTTTATTTTCTTACATAATTTATCTATTTTTCCATTAAATAAAATTATTATTCATCTTATAATAGTAATAAATAAATAAATTAATATCTACTCTATGTAAAAACATGTTTATAATATCTCACAAGGAAGAAAATATACAAATGAGATTAATAAAGAACAAAATTAGTTAGAAGAAAAGACAAGTATTAAAGTGAAAGAATCAAAGAGTGGTTTGGGATGTATGAAGCTTAGGTTAGGTGTTAAATCAGGTTTAGCAATAAAAGAGTAGATTAGATGAATTTGGAGCAAGCTCAAGCTGGTATAAAAGATGAGACATCTTAATGGCAGGAGAGTTATGATAAGATTTGAACTATAAAGACAGCCTAGCTACCCACACACTACTATTGGTCACCCCACCCCACCATTCAACATACTTAACAATTTCTTTAACATGCATGCATGTGCACATCAAATGGCTAGTTTCTAATAGACATGTTACCGGTCTGGTCTGGTTCGATTTTATCCATCCAAACTCATCCATTTTAAACCGGATTTGATTATCGAGTATGATTTCATATTTTGTCCATTTGTTATGGATGAATATTAAGTTTCTAAATAAAATTTTATTGACACTCGGAAGAAAAACCCTCCGAATAAAAATCCAATGCATAAATCGAGTTTGATTAATAAAAAAATATTAGACCGGTTTTGAACTTGTATTTAAAAGAGTAAGATCTTGTTGAATTTAGTCCAAATCAAACATAAAATCATATATGACATATTATTAATTTAGAAAACTTACAACTACAAAGTTATTTTTTTTCAGTTTAACATTAATTTACTATTCAAATATTAATAAATCATGTTTCAATACAAATATACTTTTAAGAGTATTTTTAATTCACATGAAATAAACAGATAGATAATGATCATGAAGAATATCATGGAGCATTATTAGTTGAAACTTTGAGTGAAGTAGAGAACCTTCATAAAAATGGTGTAGGCTATCATTGAGACAAAACTTGGGTTCATTTTTATTTTTAGTAAATGGAGTTAGTTGGGTGTTTTATCTCTATCTTATTATAAGTAAAAATAATGTCATTTTCATTATTGGAGCAGCTAGCTTGCATTGTCATACTCATGCCAAGCTAACTCTCAAAATATCTATCATTTGGTCCCATTTTAAATTTTGTCTCCTACTTCACATATCTCTTTGAGTATTTTTTTCTCCCTACATATTAGTTGAAAATTTCTTAATTTATATTACCTACCAAATTGTGGATTTAGAAAAAAAAAAATTGACAAAAAGGAAATGCACTTTTATCAAGATCAAATTATTGAAATAAGAATAAATAGTAGAAATTATATCAAAATAATTTATAAATAAAATGATGCTGATAAAGAGTTGCTATCTTAAAAACAATATTTTGGCACAATCAAATTGTAAATATGTATAAGCTGGACTGTAGAATGCGAGCTCAATTCAGACGACATGCATGTAGCTTTATTTGCAAAAACCTACAACGAAGATTTAAGTTAAAAAAAAAATATAAACACAAATAAGTGTCTTATATAATGTGGGATAAATGACTTCCAAATAATACTACAAGCCATTTTTGCAACATAAAATACACGAATTCAATCATTTAATATTTAACGGTCTAATCGAATGAGATTACAATTAAATTTTTATATTCCAATTGAATTATATTTATTGTTGTAGCATCACGTGATGTTTTAACAGTCTACAATTTATTATTTTTATTTTTTATCGTATTTATTTAATAGTTTTATATTGAATTGTTGGATATATATTTAGATGTTTATACTTTATATATTGTAATATGACTTTAATAGATGTATTATGTTCATCTTTAATTAATAGTTAAAAAAATCAATAAAAATTAAAATATTTAAAATATTTCTAGCAAATATATATACTTATCATATTTTTTAAATTTGAAATTAAAATTAAAATTAAAATTAAAATTAGTTATGTTAATCAAAATTATATTTCTATGTATTATTTTTTGAGCTACTTTTAAGAAAATAGATTAACTTTCTTAATAATTAATTTTTAACTGTCACGTTATTTGCATAGATACAAAAATGTCATGGAAATATCGACTTAATCAAGTTTATAAATAGATTAAAAAGAAACAAGTTGATAAATAGGTATTAATCAAAAACAAAAAAAACAGAGAGCACAGCAGGCAAATGAAGGGGTGAGGGTGGGCCAGCGGAACCGACGAACAGCCTAGCAATGGCAAAAGCCTAGATGTCGACACCACCATACAGTTGGCGCCAAGTGGCATTTAGCCCTTATTAAGCAGTTTTAAACATTTTTAAATTATTTTTTAACCTAATAAATAATTCAAAATCTTTTAATTCTATTTTTTCTATTGATATATCCCTCCTCCTCCCCCTTCTATCTTCCCCAATCAGATTTCAAATTGAAAAAACAAAATCTGTTTGGCAGAGAGAAGGAGAAGTGGGCATTTCTCTAGCATTTATATCTTCATTTTTCTTTTGGCTAATTAAAGAAAATAATTCAAAATGAGAGAGGTTATTAGTATGCACATTGGTCAGGCGGGAATTCAGGTCGGTAATTCTTGCTGGGAACTTTACTGCCTTGAACATGGAATTCAGCCCGATGGAATGATGCCCAGGTACTAGATCTATCTTTAAATTTAATTGGGTTTTTTTTTCGAAATTATTAGATCTCGTTTAATTTAATTAGATCTTGTTATTTTAAATCTGGGTATGTGATTAGTATTTGTGAAGCAATGTTAGTCATTTGTGATTGAGGATATTGGATTTGGTAGAATAATTAGGTTATTTAATTATGATTATGTTTATGTTCGTCGAATAATTAGGTTATACTATGCTGTTCATACGTAATTTATGTTAATTTAACTGGGTTTTGTTTTCATGTTGTGATGCAGTGACACGACAATTGGCACCGAACACGATTCGTTCAATACTTTCTTCAGTGAGACTGGCTCCGGCAAGCATGTTCCGAGAGCTATATTTGTAGATCTAGAGCCTACAGTCATTGATGAAGTTAGAACTGGAACTTATAGACAGCTTTTTCACCCTGAGCAACTTATTTCTGGCAAGGAGGATGCTGCGAACAATTTTGCTAGAGGTCACTATACAGGTAATGAAATGATTTCAATTTTGCTGGTTAAGACTGTAGCTCATTTTTGCTGTTCGTTAAATCTGACTGTAATTGGTTTATTTCTGTGAATGATGGCAGTGGGAAGGGAAATTGTTGATCTATGTCTCGACCGAGTGAGGAAATTGGCAGACAACTGCACTGGATTGCAAGGGTTTTTGGTTTTCAATGCTGTTGGTGGTGGTACTGGTTCTGGCTTGGGTTCACTGCTTTTGGAACGGTTGTCAGTAGATTATGGAAAGAAGTCAAAACTTGGCTTCACCATCTTTCCCTCTCCTCAGGTGCATACAGCCATTAACAGTATTATAACTTCATTTGTGTTTTTGTATTCTTATGTAGCAGCTTCTTGTTTAACCATGAGTAAATTAGTTTATTCAAATGACATATCACTCTCATGTTGAAAGCTAATATGTATAGTGTAAAATTGAAAAAATCAATGATTTTGGGAGGTGAAATTTACATGAGCGTTCCTTCAAAGTACATCAAATTCTCTGGTTATTACTTGAATTTTTCCTGTATCCCTTGGCTTGCTTTGTGAGTGTCAAAGTTTCTCAAAGGAATTGGTTTACAATATTGCAGGTTTCAACTGCTGTTGTTGAACCTTACAACAGTGTGCTTTCCACCCATTCTCTCCTCGAGCATACAGATGTTGCTGTCCTTCTGGACAATGAAGCTATCTACGATATCTGCAGGAGATCACTGGACATTGAGAGGCCAACATATACCAACTTGAATCGCTTAATATCCCAGATCATCTCTTCTTTGACCACTTCCTTGAGATTTGATGGTGCCATTAATGTGGATGTCACAGAGTTTCAAACTAACCTTGTGCCATATCCTCGAATCCACTTTATGTTGTCTTCTTATGCCCCAGTAATATCAGCTGCAAAGGCTTACCATGAGCAGCTATCTGTTCCTGAAATCACAAGTGCTGTGTTTGAGCCCTCAAGTATGATGGCAAAATGTGATCCAAGGCACGGGAAGTACATGGCTTGTTGTCTGATGTATCGTGGAGATGTCGTGCCAAAGGACGTCAATGCTGCAGTTGCCACCATTAAGACAAAGAGGACAGTTCAATTTGTCGACTGGTGAGTCAACAAACCATATGCTTGATGTATTGAGAATTAATGTTGTGTCCCCGCTTCTAATGAGAGGAGTTTTCTTCTTTTGCATATTTGTAGGTGCCCTACTGGTTTCAAGTGCGGTATCAACTACCAGCCACCAACTGTAGTACCGGGAGGTGATCTTGCTAAGGTACAACGTGCAGTCTGTATGATAAGCAACAATACAGCTGTAGCTGAGGTATTCTCAAGAATCGACCACAAATTTGATCTCATGTACGCCAAGCGAGCATTTGTGCATTGGTATGTTGGTGAAGGAATGGAAGAAGGTGAGTTCTCAGAAGCTCGTGAAGATCTTGCAGCTCTCGAGAAGGACTACGAGGAAGTCGGTGCAGAAGGCGCCGAAGATGATGAAGAAGGAGAAGATTATTGAAGTAATGGTTTGTGAGACATGAACATGTGTATGTCTAGCTTGTGACTACTATCTTTTGTTTGTTTCTACGGCTTTGTAAAAAGAATTTAATCCATGTTGTTCATGGCTGAATTATCTCTCATGTTTTGGCTCTGTACTTAATGATGTTTTTGAATTAAGTTTTATCATCATTTCATTTTCTGAAATGTTAATAACAATCTTTCCTTAATTTTTTCGTGTCGATGCTGTTTACGGTGAATCATTTAGATAAAACTGCTAGTGGTGCATTCTTTTGATTGTGAATCAGGATCCATGGATAAAGATAGCTTATATCATGAAGACTGAAAAGCTCCACTTTTAGCCCTAGTATGATTTGGGTTGTGCATTCACCAAACCGAGTTTGTCCGTTTGGTTTGATTTGTATCAAAACTGAAGTTAATTTTTTTTTTACTTCCACAATTGAACAAAATCTAAAACCTAAATTGAATTTTATTTATAATATCAAATTTGACTGTATTTATCAGTATGGTTATTCGGTTTGGTTTGATTTCACAAGCCCCTATATATAACCTAAAACCTAATCTTATAAACACCAAGGCGAAGACATATCGTTCCTTATCTGTCCTGTTTTCTCAACTTCTGAAAGCAACAATTAAATTTCATCTCTAAACTGGGGAAATGGACTGCAGTGCAGACATCCCAAACTGCATATCATATTGGAAAAACAACAATCATCCCCTTGAAGTTTTAGCGAATCTCTGTTTTTCTCTTAAATTTTTTGAACTTACAGTTTACCCTGAATTTTAGGTATTTGATAACCTAATTCTTCTTATAAGGTGAGCTTCAGTTAAATTGAACTAAAGTAATAAGGTGAAAACAATGAATTTTAAATGAGTTGAGCCAACCCCAAGCTACTCAGAATTGGAATTGACTCAAAAAATATCCAAAATCGACTCAATTGATATCAAGTCCAGCATGAATTTGAGCTACTCAAGGAGTCGAATTCAAACATCAAAATACTCGACTGAATACGCTTGCCAGCCTAATTGAATTTTAGTTAATTTACTTTTTATCCTTTATAATTATATATATATATATATTTATAATAATACCGTTATTTTATATTAAATTTTACTTTTAAAATATATAATTAGATAATTGAATTGAGTCAAGTCAAGTTGAACTCGAGTCTCAATTATTATACGAATTCAAGCTCGAGTCCCTAAAATTAAAACTGGATTGAGTTCGAGTCAAATTTCTAACTGTAGCCGAACTTGAGCTTGGTAGTGTTTCAACTCGAGTTGACACTACTTCAGTTGATTTTTCATAGTTACTAAATGCACATGTGTGATAATGATATGAAATTAGGCTAGTTAAGATAGAACCTTAACATATTTTCTAATGATTAAAACATTGATGACATCAATACCTTCCAAGAAGAAAGAAAGTAGTATTTGAAAAATTGAAACAATGAAAAATAATTGTATATAATTTAATACAAATAATTGCTCAGTCAACTTTGCATTCATCGATCATAAACAAGACCTTCATAGCTCAGTCAACCTCAAATTCATCCATCATTGCTAAAACAATTACAAGATTTAAACCATAATTAATTAACAGATTGGTGGAAGATCCCATAAAGCTTCAATAGGATCATGAAAAGTTTCCATATATTCTTGAACTCCATTTATGGCATATAAAGATGCTGAAATCTGTCTTTCAACTTTGATTCTGTCAAATTCCGTGAACTCCAAGTCATTTGTTTCAGGCAGTATCATATTCTTGGGGAACTCTAATACTTCTTGAGTAAATGAATTAAACTTGTCAAATCCAGTTTCATATGTCCATGAAAGATCAGACTGAGAAAACCCTAATCCGTATTCTTCTCGGCAGTTGCTCATATCCGGCTTGTATACATCTTCATCAAATCGGGTAGGAGTATTATAGTCGCTCGTGCTGCTGCTGCTGCTGCTGGCGGAAGCGGTGGTGGTAGACGTTGGGGTGGCAGTGGTGGTGCTAATACTAGAAGTACTAGTGCTATTTGAGGGAGTAGAGACTTGAGGGTTTTCTTCTTCTGTTTCTTGTGTTATTTGTTTATTTTCCGATTTCTTGTTGAGGAGATTTTTGATTCTTGAAGCAAGAGGAGAATCCAAGGAGACATGAGTTACGAAATTGGTCCGAGTATTCGTTCCGCGAAGAAGACAAGCAGCTTCATCATAAGCTCTTGCAGCTTCTTCAGCTGTCCCAAAAGTTCCAAGCCACATCCTAATCTTCTGTGTTGTGTCTTTGATCTCAGCCACCCATCTTCCCGAAGGCCTTTGTCTAACACCAACAAATTTGTTGTTGTTATTGTTAATATTATTGTTGTTAGAATTCTTGAATTTGCTTGTTTTCTTCATTGGAACAACACTTGATCTTCTATTCTGCTTTTGCTGTTGGAATTGAATTTCCATTGATAACTTGTTGTACAAGAAACTGTGTGTTTCTTGATTCTTTTTTTTTTGAAGAGAAATTTGAAATTTGGATATTTGAAACAATGTGTAGTTGTTCTTGTTTGGTCTACAATGGAGAAATATATAATTAGGTGAAAGGCTCCTTTGGGTTATTTTATTAGCAATATGGTGGTAATATGATAGGGATATAATGAGTTGTTAGTTAGTTTTTGTAAGGTAGTGAAATTTGCATTTTCTAATGTAGACAAATTACCTCTCAATTGGAGAATTTCTATGTTTTGCATGCCTTAAGTTTGACTCCATCTAAAATGACAAGTTTGTTATCACATTATGCATAAGTGTGTAATGGGTCAAAATGACTTAGCAATATATTGAAACTTAATGCCATAGTGACTTCTATTAAATTGATAAACTTGAAAAGGGTCCTCTCAATTCTCAAGGAAATTAACATAAAATGTAAAAACATCAGTACTAGACAAACATCTCTTTTATATACAGAAATTAAAATCTAATTAAATATCTAAAATGGAGTAATATATCTTCATAATGGATCCGATTTGATATAGAATATATTAACATTAATTAAAGTATATATAGCCGGAAGTTATTAAGATACTAACCGACAATTATAAAATAAAAGTATAATAAATTAATTTCAATTTTTTTTAATATGTAGTTATAATACTTGGAATATAATTGTTCTTTTTTTTTTTAGAGAAAACTTGCATGAAATGAATTTATAATTTCTAATATTGTAAAACAAACATTCCTTTCCTTTTAGAAATGGAATATGAATGTGGACTTGAAAGTCATTAGATGAGAAGACCGGGTTATTTAATCTTGATGTGAATTTGAATGAGATTAGATTAGACAATGGACACAAACAAACTTGTAATAAAAGTAATATTGACCTAAACTCTAATTAAGTCTTGTAATTTTTGTCTTTTAATTAAGTTCGTCAAGCATATGAAAAGAGAATCTTAAAATGCTCAAATTGTTGCCACTTGGAGACACCAAAATGAAGCTCTAGAAATAGTCAGAAACTAAGGTCCAAATTTTGGCTGAAGAGAAAAATTATAGAGACCGAGTCAAGCATTAAAACGACAGACAGGAATATGATATCGTGTACGAAGTGTTAGTACTAACCTCTTCTTACATCAGTAAAAGCACAATTTTGTTTCTTTGCATCCTATTCTTTTAATTCAATTATTCTTTTTTGTTGAACTAATTTATTTGCATTACAAGTATGCATGGAAATGATAAATAATCAATTTTATTAGGCTAAAACTATCTAGAGGCCCTTGTACTATATCATTTTTATTCAAAAAGCCCTTGTAGTATTTTTTTTGTTCTTCAGGTCCCTGTACTTGGCAAAATTCCGATTTTTAGGTCCTTTTGAGGGACTGGAAGAACAAAAAAATTGTAAATAAAGGGACTGGAAAAAACTAAAAAAGGACCTAAAAATCAAAAGTTATGTAAGTAGAGGGACCTGAAGAACAAAAATATAGTACAGGGGCTTTTCGAATAAAAATGATATAGTATAAGGACCTCTAGATGGGTTTAGCCATTTTGGTATGATATCTCTATCAAAAATCTCCAACAAGCACTTTTTTTTTTGAGATTTTTTGATTACTTCTTCTTTTTCCTATTAAAAAGGCGAATTATTGTTCTCTCTTCCGATGTAATTAAATTATAAAACAAAATCGTCCTATTTTGAAATATACACACACAATAAACATAGCGCTAGAATTTTTTTAAGTGGGGGCGACTAAAATTGGAACCAAAACTGTGTATTAAAAAAAAGGTGGTTCGAGTGGGGATCAGTTTGAATGTGGAAGGTTTAAAAGTGGTGTCTTATAGTTGTGACCCGTTCAAGACGCCTCATGGTAGTAACAAAAAAAACTTTTTACCTCCGAGCTGCTACTAATTGATATATCTTGACTATTTTTTTAAGATTCAAGGGTTATTGGGATACAAATGATAAGAAGCATTATTATGTTAAGAATCAAAATATCATCGAGACATTTCTAAGAAAATAAATATAAACAAGTAGTCTTGTATGAAGCAAGTGGATGATAAGATAAATAGAAAAAAAGTTGAGAATGAGTCATTATTGAGACATTGTCGTTTTCATTGTTTTTCATTTTAGAAACTAAATTAGCATTAAGTCTTGCTTAAGCTAAAAAGATGCTTTAATTTGATGTTGACCTAATAATTTAATAAATTATATAATTAGAAAAACTCAGTAGCAGGTAAACTTGATATGTCAAGCAGATCCTAATCTTTCATAAGAATCTGTTCATTTCCAGCCCTTTAGTAGCTGAAAGGACCGACCTTCAAAATGGTGGCTGTCTCAAAAATGAATTATTAGAAAATACTACTGTACCAAAACTGATAAATACATGTGGCAAAACACATATCTGACTCATGCACTTATACTGTTTTAGACACTGAATCCCTACACTTATATTTGTCAAAATAAGTCCCCATATTTTTAATTTTATAGCATTAAGCCATCACGTCAAACCAAAATATGGTTTTGCCAATAGATATCAAGCAAGAAAATCGACTAAGTTAGCCTGTCACGTCAAGGACGGAAGGTCTGAATTATGTTTCAGCTAACTTGAAATGAAAAAATAATTCGTATCAACCCAGAAAATTGGTAGGGAACACGCTGCTACCAAATGCAAAACATGACTCTTCTATTTATGCACTATATTAAAAATTTAGCATCCAGATGAATACAAATCACCGATAACATTACAAGAATAGCCTCACTTACAAGCCTCAATCTCAACAAAAACCAGGTAGATGTGTAAATTTTGATTACTTTAATTCGTTCATTTCAATCAAACAATGGAACAGTACGAACATGTTGTATTATACAAATCTTTGGGCAAAACTGTGACACTTTCATAACAAATAGAGAACTCCTCCACAGATATTTCTTTTAAGACGCAGTTGGTGGATAAAGAATTGGAAGATATTAACACGCAACACGCGACACGCCAGCATTAAAAGACAACTTCTCAGAGAACAACGACATGCACGCCAATGCAAAAAGAACACAACTGACTGCACACAGCTTATTCTCAAAGGAGATGAATCACGTACTCATGAATGCAGGACCTCAACATGGCTTCAAAGAGGATATAACAATGATCCGTACATTTCTTGGGGGATTAAGAGGACAAGATAGATTGCAGAGCAAGTTGCTGTTGCGGCTCCAAGGATGACCAAGTTGAAGCTAGGGTAGCAGGCGGTAACATATGCTGAAGTTGCCTCAATAAACTAATCATTCTACCCATAGTTTGCTCTGTCGCCAAGTCTTTGCCTCCGCATATGACCTATAACGATCATTGGAACAAATTGGAACGAGAGTATTTAAAGGGAATATTCTACAGATCCAATACTTAAAAAAGAAAAAAACTAATGCTGATAGAAACAAGTATACCTCGGCAAAAACAAGGACAATTTTGGGAAGATATTGATTGTTCAGTCCCAAAAGCTCGACATCCGACCTGGAAACAGTTTCATTTTTATCTTTCAATTAGTACATCAGAGGCCGACTAAACCATGAAGCACAAAGGATGAGATAGAAGAAATGACCCGGTAAAAGATGTAGAAAATGCCACTTACCTTTCAACCATTGAGCAAAGCTGATCATGCACAAGCTTGGCCTCGATTAAATCATTCTTCAAGGGTAAGCACCTTAACCAGGCTGGCACTACCTGCCAAGCAACACATGTATGAGAAATTAATGGATAAATATAACAAACATCCGCTCTATCTTTCTCCTTTTAGAGCATCGAAGATCTTTCTTGGGATCCAACAACTTGCTGTAGACACTTTGATTTGTGACTTTACGAAACCCAGTTGCATATATAATTTAATTCAAAACCGCTCTGCAGATAGAAAAGGAATGTTTAACATGTAATTACATTGGAGAAAATACCTGTGCTGCATCTATACTATCTCGATGAAATTGGCATATTTTTCCAAGAGCTGAAACAGCATTGTCATATGCCAATACATTGTCCACATGACGAGCATTAGGATCGCTTATTACAATATTTAACTTAGAGAGGGCCTCTGCAATAAAATAAAATAAAAACAAATATCCCTTTACAACAGATGAAAACAGCAACGTCAAATAGATAGGCCCAGATATGTAACTGAAACTGAAAGTACCTCTAACAAGTGGTTTAAACACAGATCCACCAAACTCTGCACAAATACCGACCCCATATACAGCTGCCTGAAAAGTTATGGCAAATATTTAAATAAAAAAGTTATGGCATTTCCAAGAGAATCAAAGTACTAGCATTAAGAAGCACAAACCTGGCGAACATCTGGACTTTCATCATTGCAGGCTTCCAAAAGGAAAGGTACGTATGTTTCATAATATTTGTTCCTGCAATATACAAAGATAAGTACGTAAAAGACGTTGAAAGAATATATTAAAGGAACCAGGAAATGTCTCTTACTTAAGAGCTGCTTCACGACATTGCTCCACAACATCATCAAATATGCAAATGGCGATTCTCCTCTCTTCTGCAGTTTTATCCTTACCCTGTACAATAAATTAAATCAAAAAGAGAGCAGCCAAGTAGATTTTGTTGATATAAGCCAGATCAAAATACATAAATGGGGTTAGCATATGAAAAAACAAGATGAAGCATTAGGCAATTACTTACCAACATAGGTGTTATGTATGGTGAAATCTCATCAAAGAGAGGCAAGAAAGAGACCCTAAATGTCTTAATTAGTGTGCCCAACAGATCCCCCACCTAAATATTGAAGAGAAATATAGCATATACTATTACTATATTGTCTAACAATTAAAAAAAAAAAATATTTTAACAATTACTACTTGATCAAAGAGATCTTCTTCTTGCTCGTTTTCTTCCTTAAGTAACTCCCCTTCTTCTGCATCAAAGTCCTCTGCTTTTGTCCTCTCTATTCTTTCCTGTTTTCTAGCAGAGCTGCCAGTGATAACATTCTTTATCTCATCTACAATGGACCTTACTTGGGTTTCATCTAAAAGAGGTCCAGAAACCTAAAGGGGACAAAACCCACAATAAGATCAGTTCGTAAGAAAAAGCAGCAGAGTACAATGAAGATGCAATTTATCATTTTATCCATTTGATCATAACAATTTGCAGACCAGTTATTAAAATTAGAGATCTACACAAAAAAGAAGCAAATTCACAAAATCATGGACTCAAAGAAAAAAGGGTTAATTACATATAAAATCACCACCTTTACACGAAATTGCAAAAATAACACAACCTTTAAAACGTGGCAATTCAGGACACCACCTTTCATTTCTTTTCAAAAACAACATGAACACATTTTTAGTGGCGTTTTTGCTGACGTGGCATGACACGTGGCGCTCCCATTGGCTGTCCAAGTCAGCAAAATTTTATCTAAAAACGTGCCCATGTTTTTGAAAAAAAAATGAAAGGTGATGCCCTGAATTGACACGTTTTAAAGGTCGTGTTATTTTTGAGAATTCGTGTAAAGGTGGTGATTTTAAATGTAATTAACCCAAGAAAAAACAACCTGAAGAAAAATAATAAGAAAAACTTTGCACATGTCTGAAAAATAAAAGAAATTAAAAGGATGATGACTAACAACATACAGCAAAAATGAGACATGAAAGCATGAACAGACAAAATCGATTATAAAAAAACATAAAATGAAATATTACAGATTAAAGAACTCAGACTGGTAAAAATGGTAAAATTATAAAGTGTGAACATGAGTTGGTCAAAGTAAACATACAGCACCTGTGCCTTTAAAAATTGCTTAACCGACTCTTATAAGAAAGAAAAGAGCTTATTAGAACTGAGCCACAATTTATCATGCCAAAAAACAAGTATGCAAGAACCTGAAATCCACTCACTAATATAGCTGAAAACACAAGTATCTACTAGAACTGTGTAACATGGTATTGAGGAAGTGATCATCAGAAAACATCAAAATAATAAAAAAAAACATGCATGTCCTTCTAGGTGTTTATGGGTAACATTATAAACCAATATTACGAACCTGTATGCATTCATTCAGCGAGTCCAACATGCTTGCACAAATTTCTACCTCCGGCTCCTGAATGATTGTTTGCCACACAAAGATAGCCATTTAGACAAAACAATCATGATCTCAGCATATACAGATAGAAAGAACGAAAAATGATTTAAATCTATAAACTCCAAAGGAACAATTAAAAAGGGGAGTAAAACCTTATGCAAAGCCTCCACCAAAGCTGGTATTATATAATCAGATAATTGCTTTAAATATGACTCATTACGACCTTGAGATTGACCTTTTTCTATGGCAAGTTTAGCAGAGCGTAGTAGCTCCGGCATAGCTATAAGCAAGATAATAAAAACAACATTACGAATTTTGAAAAGATTCAGTAAAAAAAAGTATGTATATGTATAAAAAGTTAAAAGAAAATAATAGCACCTGAAACAGCCGCCTTCCGCACTTCTTCATGGAAATAAAATTTAAGAAGAGGCACCAGAGTAGTAGCAACCTGTGAATCTTAGTTTACTAAGTAACTCACTCAGTTTAGGAAAACAAATCCAAAATAAATAAATAAATATAAACCTGATCGATCCATGGAAAAAATCCTTCCTTCAACTCATCAGCGTAGCAGCAAAGCATGTTACAAGCTGTAGCTTTTTCCTCCAGAATACTTGTCTTGATCCCTATTCTCTTATCCCCAAGTGTGATTGTTTCAATGCTACAATAGAAAATGGGCTAAAAAATCAATACATAAACTGCATCTAGTAAATGCAATAAGAAAAAAGAGCTTCAACATAAGATAATGTATAATAGATACATGTGCCCTGTGCATTGGATAAAAAAGGATTACGATCCTACATTTTTCAGAAAGTTCACATTTCCCATGAGCCAAAGATAAATATGGCAGCTAAATTTGTATACAAAAGTTGGGCACATTTCGGCATAAGCATTATTATCATGAAAAAAGCAGAAGGACATTATTTGTCGCTAGAAAAGATGTTGTAACAAAAGTCATAAATGAGTTTAACAACACATGTAAACAGAGCTTTCAAACAGTGATCATCATTGTGATTGTTACTGTCAACTTGTCAAATGGCAATTAAGAATCTCAAAGGTGACTGTAATTGTCTGAGGTGGTTCATTTCTAAAGGAAAAAATTCTATAGATTAGACAACTTATACTAATACATTTTAAAAGGCATAATCTTCTGATTTCATACAATATAACAAAAAGCAAACCTGTCATCTTCTTCATCAAAATCAGCATCAGAATCTGCAGATGTAATTGTTACATCAGGCTTAAGCTGAGCTGACTGAATAAGAGGTGGCATGACAACATTCATATAAGGAAGAAAATCCTGCCCAAGACACTTGCACAGTCTGGCCCATGCCTGCAAATCAGATATTCATTTTTTTACCATTTAGTTTTGCAATACCACTGCAGCAGTATATAACTTAAATTAAATCAACACAAAATTAACTGAACAGGAGTGTCATAGATAATATCAAAGTACTTGTATATAACTTTTTTAAAACATACTTGTAGCATGTAGCTTGTAGTTGGATCATCGGCTTCCATTTGAGTTCCTTGCAGTGACATTAAGACATCCATAACCTTGAAGGATGACGAACAAAAGGTCATTAGGATCCATCAAATTAAAAAAAAAATGCAATAGTTGTTTGTGACGATATGAGCCATCACTTTAGTATTCATAACCAAACAAATTGCAAGGGACTCATCCCAATAATCAAGAAAAAAAGACTAGGCAAATTTAATGATCCATCAAATTAAAAAAATTGTAATAGTTGTTTGTGACGATATGAGCCATCACTTTAGTATTCATAACCAAATAAATTGCAAGGGACTCATCCCAATAATCAAGAAGAAAAGAAGAGCTTAGGAAAATTTAATCATGAGTTCAGCACAAAAGAAGATGAAGAGAAGTCACTAAATTAACTGAGCGCATGTGCAAAGGGAAGACACATAGTATAGAAAGTCACAAACAGAAACATGTGGCATTATGCCATAGGCCCATAACAAAAATAATCAAGTGGATATGTTTATATTATTACCTGTCTGGCATCATCTCTAAATTTGTCCTTTCCAACAGCCATACCAACGAGACTAATGCATTCCATAGCTTTAGCACGAAGCATTCGATTAGATTTGTCATTTGCATTCACTAGTATAGTTTTCAAGTAAGGCATTACAGCAACATAATATTTCTGAAACTGCTCCTGTTAAAACAAAATACTTGAGAGTAAAGCTTAATTATAAACAGCAGACAATAAACGCTAATGATTTAGCTGAATCAAAATGATACATCTCGCAACTATATAAGAGCCTCAAATGTACCATTTCCTACATATTAGTTAAGATAGAAAAAAGTCATAACAGATCCAAGGTTAATCATACCTGTGAAGAATCAGCAACTGATGCTAAAGCCGTTAAAGCCCCCTCTTGCACCATTTGCTTTCCATTCTGTATTTCAAATTAACAACTCAACACATATAAAATCTAAATAAAAAATCACAAGACAACAACACATATGGAAACCCAGGCCTGTTAGGCCTTAAATAAAAGGCTTGGTATTGATGAGTAAATGAGCCCATACCTGCATTAATGTAAGGAGTTTGCTAATAATTCCATCCAAGTATGGTGCCAAAATATCTGGAGTGCAGTTTTCACTGAAATTGAGCACTGCTGAAGCAGCATGTGCCTGCACCAGGTAAGGGTCGATCAAAGAACAAAGAGGTCAATAATTTTTACAGAGACGGGAAAATTTATATCAATTCCCATCAAATTTAAAGTTCTAAACCACTATGGTTTCAAACTCATCCTGTAGAAATATACGTCTTCACTGCATATATGCACATCGACCAACTCCATGAATATTACTATGAACCATCAGCTTAAAATGTTAGCCAACTTCCAAATAAATCTATGTAAATGAAGATGTCACTCTTAGGGGTAAATTCTTATAGAAACTAGTGAAACTTCAGAACCATATTTAAGCTATTCGTGTGGTAGCACTAAGAAATTCACAGAGCTCAAATGTTCACCAGCTTCCAAATAAATCTATGTAAATGAAGATGTCACTTTTAGGGTAAATTCTCATACAGATAATTAATACTCAATAAATTAATAATTCTAATAATTAATAAAATTTTAGGGAACCAATTTGAATATTACGTTTTATAAAGTATTCAATAAATTAATAATTCTAATAATTAATAAATTTTTAATCCACCATGTATATTAATTATCAGAGAGTCGACTGTAGAAACTTCTTTTTTTTTTTGTTGAGAATTTACGCTATTCATGGTATGGCAGCACTAAGAAATTCACAATGATATAAATATAATTGCTGGATAAACCTGAACACGAGGATTCTGAACATCATCCATTGCACCAGCCAAAGCAGGCAACACTCTGTGATGATACTTTACTTGCAAATCTGGACCCAAGTCAGTTGATAATTGTCCAATTGCATTTATAGCTGCCCACCTCACACGGGGATGGGGATCCTGAAATGAATTTAAGACCATAGAAACTACTTGCTCGAGGTTTTTAATCATCACCTGTTCATTCAAGGCAAATCATAAGAACACAAGATAACAGAACAACGAATAAGAGTCAGAGACTCACAAATCACCAAGTAGATTAAAATAGCAAAATGCCAAGGGACTAATTACCCTACATATTGTCATATCCTTCAACATTTATGGAACACTAAATAGTAAAATCACATGGAGTACTATGCAATATGAGTATGTCTTTATGCCTTTGAAATATTTGTCATACAATTCGATGTATACTTATCAGAACTTCAATAAGTAGCTAATGAAGTCCCAAGTAAAACATCTATACCTTAGATGAACCCTCAGCAATCTGTGCCAATGCAATAAGTGCAGCATGATGTTTCTCCCACTCGGGAGAAGCCAAGAAAGTCTGCAAACCCTCAGAAACAACAGGAAGCACAGTATTCCCACCAAGTGAAATTGATAACCTATCCAAACATTCCTGTCCAAACCCATAATTACTAGTCTCACCAGCATCTTCATCCTCACTCTCAGCACTATGCCACTCCGGATCATCTTCAATGTCCAACAGCATTCTCATCAACACCATAAATAACCGATGCACGAACTGAGGAAACTTCCTCATCATACCGGGGGCTCTCTCCCTTGCTTCAGCTAATGTAATCACAAACTCAACAGCCAAATGTCGAGTCCCTTCTTCTAAATTTTCAGCCTCAGCAATTTGCAACATTGAATCCACGACTTGAACAATTTGCTTCCTCAAAAACCGAGGCTCGCTCCCAGCTAATTCAATCAACAATTCAAGCGCGTCTTGTGCTGTCGCCTCTTGTTGGCCATTCAAAGCCTCGGTCAAAGTCTTCATCATCAATGGTAACAAATCTTGAAACTTCTCCCTGTCATTATTACTCGATAAACACTGAATAAAACTAACAGATGCATTCAAAGCAGCAATTCTAACATCAGCACTCAAAGAACTGCTCAAACAATTCAAAAACAATTCATGAAGAGTATTCAAATGTGGAATTAGGGTTTCACCAATAAACTGAGCCAATCTGGCAAAAATCAAAAGCGCAGATTCCTGTAAATTGCAATTCTGTCCCCCGCCGGCAGTCACACATTGAAACATAAAAGGTAACAACTCAGGCCATCCTCCCTCAGGCAAAACAGACGCAGCAAGCTCCGATACAGTATCATTCACTTTCCTAGTTATAGATTTTACCGTCTCGCGCTGAAGTGACGTCAACAGCACGTTTTTAATCGCGCAACGAGTTGACTCGGTGAGTTTGGGATACAAAAATGAGTCATCATTCGCCACGCGTGTGAGATGCTTACGAAGGAGAACAGCGGACATAGCGCGGACCTCGGGAAGAGATGAAGACGAGAGAATCTGAGCGAGTCGAAGAAGAAGCGAGTCAGGATTAACTTGCTTACATAAATTGAAAAGCGACTCAGCGCTGGAGCGTTGTTCGTTTGAAGATGACATAAGGCTATTGATTAACGATTCGAAGTGAGTCGGGTCGGGTCCGAGGAGAAGGGCGAGCTGTTGGAGTTGGATTGGATCGGCGGCGGAGGCGGTGGCAGCCATGGATAAGGTTCGGAAGGTGGTGGTGGTGGTGGCTGCCAAAGAAGGGAGGGAAAATGGAAAAGAAGCGTAGGGGTTTTAGTTTTTTTGTTTTTGTAACTCTCGCGTGTTTGTTAAATACAGTTGTCCAATTGGTTGTTGCCACGTAATATGTGACGTTTTAAGTTAATATCACAGGATTAGTACTTAATTTTTTTATTAAGTGGTGGGATTAGGATAGATTATTAAATATTCTAATTGGGACATTGTGTCTACTTTTTTGTTCATTGTTGCAACTATAAATATGCTTACATTTCTCACCATAAGATCTTAATGTGAAAAGTATAGTAGTTAAAGTGGAACTCTAAATATACTTAATATAGACCTATTTGCAATTTTTAAAATAGATCCATTAAATAAATTAAGAAATAAGTAAGTTATCATCATCAAACACTTATGTCTTATGAAAGTAATTATTTAAATTTAATTACAATTTTAATTCAAGACAAATATTTAATCATTTAATTTCATAAAAAACTATTGTCCTTTATCACTTCTAACTCAAATCAAATTAGTAAAGTTTTAATAAAATTGTAATTGAAATTTCATTTTCTCTTCTCCTCTATTAAAGTTTATTGGCACGGCATTTGATTCAACTACAAACTCACAAACCTTTTAAAGATAATGGACAACAAATATTTTTCAAAAAAAAAGTCAAATAAAAATTCAAAAATAAAATAGAATAATAAAATTGTTTTGTTATAAATGAAAAGAAAAGCTATAAACAGCTAGAATTTTTTAGAGAGATAAATTATTTTGCTTAACGAGTTAAATTAAGAGTTATTTATTTATAAATTAATGAGATATATATATTTTTATATTAGATAAAAATTGACAAATTAATATATCATTTGGCAATTACTATCAATTGAAAATTCAATGTATGATTATCGATGTGAAGCCTAATTTATGGTATATTTTGATACTTCGAGTAACACTTCGTCAATTTTAATTATTTTTTATAAAACGGGATTAAACTGTAAAAATATACTTATATAGTTCATTTTAGATTAAATAAAAGTTTAAGTTGGAAATTCTAATGATAAAAGAAGGAAAGTTTAGGGACCCGTTATTGAATTGGGCAAACAAAATTTAATTTCCACAGTTCACCTAATAGCTTCACATTTTCCAAGTTGTGGTCTTCTTCTTCTTCTTCTTGCTGTTTTAAAACTTCTTGTGATTTGAGATTCCAGTCGACTAATTGTGATTAGTATATTCTAATTCACCATTAACATTAAATTTAAACTTGAAATGAGCAACACAGCATCCTTAATTGTTTACCAGTTCAGTCACAGACGATTCTCCAATTCATTGAGATCATTTTTCTTCATACCCACTTGCTTAGCTCTCTTCACTACTCTGTTTATTGTTGTTTACATCTCCACTACTTCTAATATTTTCTACTATCATTACCCCACTTCCGCTCCTACTCTCTCTCTAAATCTTAACTTTTCAAACAGTGAAGAAAAGATTAATGAAGTTCCAGTTTTTGATGATTTTACAAACCCTTTTGTAAATTTGCCCAGAATTAGTCGCCGCTCTTCTGTAACTCAGTTGGGTTCTGATGGTATGCCGATTCATGATCATCTTTTTGTTTTAATTATGTTTTGCGTAGAATTTGTTTGCATGTACCTGCCACTTTTTTTCTTCTGTTAAACTGCTTCCTAATTCGAATTTGAAATCTAATTTAGTTATCTTCAGAATTGGGTGGAGGCTTGGAATGTTGGTCTGTTATAGAAAATATGAGCTTGTACATTTAGTGGAGTTTACTTGCCAAATTGGGATCAGAGGCAAAGGGAATTGTTTTGAGGATTAATTTTGTGATAATTATGATTGATTGAAGAAGAAATGTGAGCAAGGTTAAGTAGCATTTAACTAGGAATTTGAGAATTGAATTTTATTTGGAGTAATTTATATTCATAATGCAAAGCATTAGGATGAAATTTCATGTTGAGTTTCTGACTGATTTACGAGTTAGCTGTATATTATGGTAAGAAATTTCACTTTACAAAGAGAAGTATGGCAGAATAAATTGGGAATCACAAACTAAAATGAGATTATATCTTGCAATCTTTGTGCTGGGATAAATTCTTTCTCTCCTGCATTTGATGGAATTCTCTATGTGTCTCTTAGGTCTACCAAAACCTTTTATCTAAACCATAAACCCAAATCTCCTTGATATCCTAAAGGTCATTTAGAAATTTACATGTATGTTTGTTTTAATTGTTGTATTTTATTTTTGAGTCAATGTGTGTTTGCTTTACATGATGAATGTATGTGACCTTCTCTGCGGATATAAAACAAAAGCAAGTAAATACAATTAGCACCTATTTCGCAAATGAGAGTGTCTAGGATTAATGGTGGGACCTTTTATAATGGAATGAACCTTATGGTGGGTCTAGATTGGAGCTTAAAAGACTTCTGATGTTATGGGCGTTATATGAAAGCTAAAGAAATTCAGTTAGTATGCACAAACTTTTGTTTCTTAACCCCGGAATGTGGAAACTGTTGGTTTTTATGGTTCAGGAACCTATGAGAATAATGAGGTGTTCCATGATAGAGGTATGTTTCTGGACGACTATAAAGAAATGAATAGGAGCTTTAAGATATATGTTTATCCTCACAGGCGAAATGATCCATTTGCAAATGTGCTCTTGCCGGTGAACTTTGAGCCTGGTGGCAATTACGCTAGCGAAAGTTACTTCAAGAAGGTTCTTATGAAAAGTCACTTCATCACCAAGGATCCAACAAAAGCAGATCTTTTCTTTCTGCCTTTCTCCATTGCAAGACTGAGGCATGACCCTAGAGTTGGAGTAGGAGGTATCCAAGATTTTATCAGATCTTATATCTTTAATATAAGTCAGAAATACCCCTACTGGAATAGGACTGGTGGAACAGACCATTTTTATGTTGCTTGTCATTCCATTGGACGGACAGCTATGGACAAAGCACAGGAGGTGAAACTCAACGCAATTCAAGTTGTTTGCTCTTCAAGCTATTACCTTTCTGGGTACATTCCTCACAAGGATGCATCTCTCCCACAAATTTGGCCTAGACATGGAGACCCTCCTAATCTTGCTTCATCAGAGAGGTAAAATAGGATCATACATTTGCAGTTTTAATTGATTTTTTATATCTAAATTATGTTTTCATGTAGAAATTTGTATCTAATAAAAATAAGACAAAATGATTTTTTTCTATTCTATAAGTTTGACCATTTTGTCAAATATTTCCCTGAAAACGTTTTTGGACAATCTGGTCTGTCAATTTTATAATTTTCGACAAATATATTCAGAACGTGTCTGGTCCAACGTGAATTGCTTACTCGATTTACTTGATTGATCCAGTTAGGAAAGAGAACTCCATAACTTTGATTGAATTGAAATTTGGATATTATTGTCTTAGTTTGCAACATTGACGGACCAGACTGTAAATTGTTTTTTAAGGTATATACTATATATATTTGGCAAAATGTTCAGAGTTACGGATAAAAAAAAAACATTTTGCTTAAAAAATAACAAGTGTTAATTGTTGGCTTGGCTAAAGCAGAGGATTTCCACTATTTGTAGATGTATTGGAACTTACCTAACTTCTGTCCAGTAATGTATTGCCAGGAAGAAGCTTGCATTCTTTGCGGGATCTATGAACTCCCCTGTTCGCGAGAGACTTCTTCAAGTTTGGAGAGATGACTCTGAAATTTATGTTAATTATGGCCGGCTCAAAACACCTTATGCTGACGAGCTTTTGGGAAGCAAGTTTTGCCTCCATGTCAAAGGATTTGAAGTAAACACAGCTCGCATTGCAGACTCGCTATATTACGGATGCGTTCCAATCATCATCGCCAACCATTACGATCTTCCATTTACAGACATTTTAAACTGGGAGAATTTTTCGGTAGTTGTTGCTACTTTAGACATTCCGCTGCTTAAGAAGACTCTTCAAGGAATAAGTTCTGATGAATATCAGATATTACAAAGCAACGTATTGAAGGTGCGAAAGCATTTCCAGTGGCGTTTTCCTCCTGTTGATTATGATGCCTTCTACATGGTTATGTATGAGCTGTGGCTTCGACGAGGTTCTGCAAGGATTCTCTCGAGTGTTCATGCGGTTGCTAATCAATAACCACATGTTTTTTTCTTCAAGTATCAGGAATCAATGGTGCCAGCCCGGCATATGTACTAGTAGAGCTTACAAACAGAAATGAATTAAAGAACAAACTTCACATTTACACGAGCAACTTCAATGAGAAAGAGACCTGCAAAATCTTGTTATGTACAGTTTGGCTTTTTAACTTTTAAGGTCCTTTCTAATTTTCAAAAATAGGTCTCCTTCAAAACACTATTCGATCTTGTGAAGGTTTGAACTCAAAATCTCTGTAAATTTTTATAAAACTAGACCAGTTCCAATCATTCCGGTCGTTTTTAGGCCATGTTTGGTTCATGAAATAGGCCGGAATAGAATAGCTATTCCGTATTTAATAGTTATTCCTCACTTTGGTTCATGAAATAGTAACTCCATGGAATTGTTATTCCATGATTTTGTGGAATAACTACTCCTCTCAAAAAGTAAAGTAAAGAATAGCTATTCCATTTCTCATGGAATAGTTATTCCATGAACCAAACATGGCCTTAATAGTAAAATTTATTGCTGATCAAAGAGCATTTAATCATAAATTCATTATCTATATGGAACAAATTTCTTTTAGAAAAGAGAATTATAATAAAATAATTAGTAATACAAGATTTACAAAATGAAATGGTAAATACATTTTACACAACAATTTTTTTTATCTTCTAAAAATCTATTGACTAATAATTGTCATACACCACCTACTATAATTTTAGTAAAACAAATTGGTGCTATAAGCTTCATTTAACTAAGAATATTGAATTGACGAAACAATTTCGACAATTTATTCATAATTTTTGTAAGCAGATTTGTGAATCAGGCGATGTGCGTTTTCACAAAATGTCTATTACATGTCATGTCATCGGTTTAAATTGTTCGCAATTTCTTTCGATTTTTTTACAAAATTAGAAAAGACAAAAAGTATTTTTTTTTCTTGATGAGGATAGAAAAAGAAAGATTAAAGGGAAGCGGCATACTGTACAAACAGTACTTTTTGGTTGCAGCTAAACTCCGTGTGTCTGTTCACAAGCTTCATTCTTCTGCCAAATAAAGAATAAATCTTTTTCATTTATAACAACTAATTTCTCTATAACAAATAAAAACAACACCACAATTATAAACAAAACAAAAAATTTATACAATCCTCTCCATTTTTTTCATATAATAATAAAGATTTGGTCGTCATTTTTCAATTTAGTTTGATTTGTCTTCCAAATCTAACACTTCACACTCACTCATCACTATAAACTTTCTTTTCATTCCCATTAACCAAGAAATTAATCGAGATTTTAAATCCCAATCTCCCAAATCTTAGTTAATTCATTTAATTTTGTCTTTTTGTTTTGTGGGTGTTTAAAGATCCGTTGACCATCCAACAAAGCTTCAATCTTTTTAGCTTTTTACCAGGTATTAATGTCTGCATTTAATTTGATTCAATTTTCATTTTCTTGGTTTTAATTGGGTTTCTGTTGTTTTGTTGTTGAATTGGGAAATGCAGGGTTGAATGAATAAAGTATTGTTATGATATGAATGAAGATGGTGTTATTCAAATCCAAGATAAAATGGATAGTTTTATTAGTGTTAATACTATCAACTGGATCTTTAGTTATTCATCTCTCTATTACCAAGTTTTCAAGTTCTTCTTTGCTATCTTATAATCCTCAAACGGGTGGTTTAACTCCTTTATCAATTCCCCAGGTCAGTTTTTTTTATTGTATATTGCTGCTTGTTCTGCATTGTTGAAAATGTAAATTTTCTTTAATAGTGATTGTTGCTGCAGAATCCAAAAAAATATGTAAATTCAAGATTATGGGGTGCTGTTAAGCCTTTAAAGCCATTGCAGCCTTATGTCAACCCAAGAAGTAGCTTTCCTGGTAATTTGGTTCTTGCTCGAATCTGTCGTCGTTTTTTTTACTATCTTATGTTTACTGTTTCCTTTTGAAGTCTGACATTATTTGCTTGATGAGTTTTCTGGACAATTGTGTAAACGACCTCATGATATTTGAAAGAAAAAAACTGTTCTACAATTGGCTTTATAGCTTGTTGGGTTGTATTATGGTGAGATGTGGTTAATGTATTGATTTACAAAGGTTTTTGTGAGTTTTATGATTCGAAGGTGGGGACATTTTCAGAGGAAGATGTGAAGAATTAAAAAATGTCTTTTACCTGATTGTATTGTTTGGAACGCGTCTGGGATAAAAGGAATACGATATTGCCTCAAAGAGCGTGTTGTGTGGCCGTGGTGTATGCCATGCGTGATACACCATGGACAACTGTATACTCTATGCTCTTTAAACTGCTTGTGCTAGTAATGATCTTGTGGCCATTTGTTTCTTTAGTTAAGGACTTCATTTTCCAGTCTAGAACTCAAGAAAATGTTTTTTTTTTGTCTATTGTTTCCTATTAGATGATGATCTTATCATTTTCATCTGTATGTTCCTGAGTTAGTGCTTTATCTTTTTACAGCTCCAAAAGAAAAGAACAATGGTTACATTTATGCGAAGATTTTTGGTGGATTTGACAAGATAAGATCTTCGGTATGATTGATTTGATGCATGCATATTCCCTAAACTACAAATTCTATTGGGAGTTCGTAACTTTTTTGTTAATTGTCTAGATCTGTGATCTTGTCATCATATCCAGGCTTCTAAATGCTACCCTTGTCATTCCTGAGATTCAAGAAACTCTTCGGTCAAAAGGCGTTAGGTATACTATGCCTCCTAATTGAACATTTTATTTAAATTTCTAAGATGCTAGCACGAGTAAAGCTTAAGCACTTCTTTCTTTTTATTTTGAATCAATGTAGTTCCAAGTTCAAGAGCTTTTCTTATCTCTATGACGAGGAGCAGTTCATTGCATCACTTAAAAATGATATAATAATTGTGAGGAGCCTTCCCGAGAATTTGAAAGCAGCAAGAAAAAGGAATGAGTTCCCTACATTTAAGCCCAAAAGTTCTGCTTCTCCAAACTTTTATATTAAGGATATTTTGCCCAAGTTAAAGAAATCCAAGGTTATTGGACTAGTGCTTGCTGATGGAGGATGCTTGCAGGTAATTAATTACCTTTGTATGTCAAACAGTGGGTTGATATACTTGCTCACTATCTCATGCTTAGTGCAGTTTTTATGGAGTTGAAATGTTCTCATGCATAATAATAATTGAATCAATTTAGATTTCCTAAATACCGATTGATATTCTCTACCATAGAAATTTTTTGTGAAGGAACTTTTTTTCTTCCTTTTCTTTTTTAAACTGCTTAAGGGAAAATGCAACCCTAAGCCCTAGGAAAATGGAAAACTGGCAATTTTTCTTCTGTGAAGGCCACTTACAGTATCAGCACGTAGAATGATAGAATATGCCATTTAAAAGGTGTGAAACAATTTCCCCTTGTATTTATTATGCTTGTATGATTTAATGGACTACCATTGCCAGGCAGATAGGCCCCTATGATATTTTTGGTGGTACTTACGAGGTTTACAACTGCAATAATATTATGGTTATTGGCTAATTTGAGAGATTGGGGTATGGGCATTTGCGCCACCTTTGAGACCGGATATCTAGTGCTTTATCATACTCTCTAATGGCTTGTTATTTTCTTCACAGTCCATTCTTCCACCTAGCATGTCTGAGTTTCAGAGGCTTAGATGCCGAGTTGCTTTTCTTGCTCTTCAATTTCGTTCAGAGATTCGGGTGCTTGGTCGCCAAATAATAGATAGGTATAGTTATTCTCTTTGTATTCTCCTTGTTATTCTGCTAGAATCTTAATAAAGAAGTTTGGTAGTTGATATGGAGATACTCTGATGCTTACTTTTTATAGGGAAATTTAGGGAGGCTTGCCAATTTTACGATCACCTAATTTCCAGTAAAATATTCTGAAAGGAGGAAGTAGAATTCTACCTGTTAGTGGAGCTGTTTTCATAACAGTTTATGAATTTTCTCTTTTATCAATTATGCTGCAGGTTAAGAGCAAGAGGTCAACCTTTTCTTGCCTTTCATCCTGGTCTAGTGCGGGACAAATTGGCATATCATGGCTGCGCAGAACTTTTCCAGGTTTGTGGTTTTTCTGTCACGTTTAAAACTAACTTTCGAGTTTGCTTGTGGGGCATGCAATATGCATAAATATATGCAACTCTAATATGTTTATTTGTTTTGCTTCCAAAAGGATCAACTTGGCACTTCAACAGTATTAATCAAATTTTAACCATAAACTAACAATTCAACTACTCAATTACTTCTCTGAAATTATCCTGACTCCATATTGTTACTTGGTGGTTTGTCTAGGATGTTCACACTGAACTGATACAATATCGAAGGGCACAGATGATCAAGCAAGGGATTCTTTCTGAAGAGCTTAGTGTAGATTCATATATACGTAAAGAAAATGGAGCATGCCCTCTTATGCCAGAAGAGGTATGGTCCAGGTTAAATTATCAGATCCTGACTGCACATTCATCCTATTTTTCTCTTGTTGGTTATTTTCGTACTTTATAGAGTTCGTATTTTGAAAATTTATATTGCAAAATGAAGTCAGAGTCCTGTAAATACTAAGCCATCCCTGTAAAAGAAGACTAAGGTACTTGCCTGTTGTTATCTAACTGCATTTGGATGTAGAGGTCTTCATATGATAGGTAGGCTTTTGTTTTTGTGTTAAATTAGCTGTAAAAGCCAGGCCTTTGAGCTGTGTGGGTATCTTGAGTAAGATCTTTGGCTTTATTCTGTCAATCTTCAAATGCAAATCTCTGTAGCTGCTTGAGTTAATTATTTTGATGGCCTCCCCTAGCTGTTTATTCATCTCTACTTATGGAATCTACAGTAACATTTAACGGAGTTGACAAAGAGACTATGGCAAGTAGCTTTCTTTGGTTGTTTTTGAGAGGATGCATGCCTTTCATAACCTGTGTTTACTCTTGATAAAAATATTTATCATTTTGTGATGCATCTTTGATTACCATTTCTTCTGAAACCCATATTATATGTTGTCTTTGAAATTTCTGCAGGTTGGACTTCTCCTCCGAGCTATGGGCTATCCTTATAATATCACTATATATATAGCAGGTTCTGAAACTTTTGGTGGTCAACGTGTTTTAATTCCTCTTCATGCCATGTTTGCGAACGTATTAGATCGCACTTCAATATGCACTGAGCAAGAGTTGTCTGATTTGTTTGGTCCTGAAACACCTGCTCCTCCTGATTCTTTTCAACTCCCTTCTCCCAAAAGTGAGGAACAACTCAAAAAAGAGTGGCAGAGGGCAGGTCCGCGTCCTCGACCTCTTCCTCCACCTCCAGACAGACCCATCTATCGTCATGAGAAAGAAGGTTGGTATGGTTGGATTGCCGAGACTGATACCGAACCAGATCCTTCACTGATGGATTTGAGGCGGCAAGCGCACAGATTACTCTGGGATGCTCTTGATTACATGGTGTCTGTGGAAGCAGATGCATTCTTTCCAGGTTTTAACAATGATGGAAGTGGATGGCCTGATTTCTCAAACTTGGTCATGGGACAACGGCTTTATGAAAGTGCTGCTTCCAGAACATATCGACCAGACAGGTGAAATTGACTTTTAACATCTATGAATTTTTGATTGGGTTAAAGGGTGTTGAGTATGAAATTGATTCAAGTTTCGTATTTCAAAAATTGGCACATATATAATAAATGACCTGATTTGCTAAAGTTTCTTTATTTTATTTTGTTGTATTTGCAAATAACTGATTTTGCACATAGTTACTATTTATTTACTTTATCTTCTAATTTCTCCTGAAACCCTCATTGTTCTTCTGACAGGAAATTAGTTGCAAAATTCTTCAACATCACGCGTGACAATATGTATCATCCTAGGCATAATTGGACAGTTTCAGTGAGGCAGCACCTAAACAAGAGCTTGGGTGAAGATGGCCTAATCAGACAGTCACTTTTGTCGAAACCTACCTCATTTATTTCACATCCCCTACCTGAATGCTCTTGTAGAATTTCATCACCTAAGGTTCAAACTCCTGTAAAAGGCAACGATGGCCGATATTTATACGGAGGTGAAGACGAATGCCCAGACTGGATACAACAAGGACAGCAAGTTGTTCTCCTCGACTCAATGGGAGTAGATGGGAGCAAAAACGATGATAATGAGTCTGAATACGAGAATGATGTGGTTCCACAAGAATCTGATGACAGCGATGGTAAGAGTAGTTTTAATCTTTCTATGGATCAAGATGATGAATGGGACCCTAATGACTAGAAGTGGATGTGCAAATGATATCGCTTGGTTTTATCGTGAAGTCGGTATTTACTCTTTGGCATACATCTTCATGGGAAATTTTTGGGAGTAGAGGTGTCATTCCAAGAGAAATTGTTTATCCTACAGCTCCAATTTAATCTTTCAAGGTAATAAATACACATATTTTATTCTTTCTAGGTAGATTGATGAGTACTTCAGTTATAGAAAGAAAAAAAGATAACTTTTGTTATATACCTTCATACGATAGATTTTTCGGAATGTCTAGAAGCTTTAGAATATTGTATTAGACAGCTTGCAGTCGATACTGCTTGATCTTTCAAGTAGTGATTTTTGTAAACAACATTTCGTTCCGAGTGTAAAGTTGCTTCGAAAGGGAATCAATCAAAGAATTTACTTATTTGTTTTCTGATTTTGATGCCATTGTATAATGCCGTTGGAAATTGACGAAGATTATTGCTTATGTTTCTAAGAGCTGGCAAATCATTTATTTGTAAGAGAGGTTTGAGTTGTCAAATTGCTTATGAATTTTGTTTATTATTGTTTTGAATAAAGGACGAGTTTTATGCATATGTAAATTCGAAATTTTTATCTAAGTCATTGTCTAAGATAATGAAGCAGCACAGAAGTAGAGAACATAAAACAACTTTTAGATTTATTATAAAGTGTATAAAAGAATACATGAACACAATTATATATAGAGGAAAACACAAACCAAGTTTGCCATAGAATTTTGTGAAATGAGTACAAAATAATAGAAATTACTGAAAGAGGTTTAAAAGCCGTTACATAACTCATTTTATACAATATACAAATATTGAAGATGCTAAGCACCCTTGTTGCTCTTCCATGGTTTGATCACGGAAACAACGATTATAGCAACGATGATAAGAAGAATAATGATAGCAATACACATCCATTTCCTCGAGTTTCTCTGCAACTTCTTTGCCTTTTGTAGCGCTGTATTCCCCGACTGCACATGATCTACGGCACTCGAGACCTAGACAATACAAAAATCGAAAAAATTGTAAATTTAGAGAGATTTGCAGTACTGCCTATTGCATCACAGCTGTTTAGCTATGCAAGATCTTAAGATGTTCTTTAAGAATACGAGTTTCTTTCACTAGACAAGATTGGCTGGTTTAGGATCGAGTTTGATTACCTGCGATTCTATGTTGTCAAGCATTTCCCCTTGAGCATCCACTAAGACTGCCATATCCAAGAAAATCTGCACATGACGAGCAAGTTAAAAAAGAATACAGAATGCAAATCATTCTCTCTTCATAGAGGACCACTACTTCATAATCCATGCTTGACATTTTCAGCGCACAGGCTCCCATGGGTTTCCAAAACATAAAGCATGATAGTACTATTGACAGGATTATGATCCTGAACCTTGCTGAAGAACATTCATTCGCAAAAAAACACCCTCTCAGTGATTCATTTCCTAGATTTATAAAAGATGCAAATCTCCAATTACATGCTTACCACGTTGGGTATCTACGAAGTGAAAACATAAAAGTACATAGGCCACTTGGCCCATCTAAATTTTACTGCATCTAGGTGTGAGTACTACCAAGCTATTATCTTACAAAATGGACAGTTTGGAAACATGTTGATCCTTCAGCAAATCTAAGTTACATCGACTTGGTTACCTTTCCTACTAGAATTTAAATGCATAATTAGCCACTCGTGATCCTCAAACTACAAACACTACATTGCAAACTCAAAACTTTTACCATTTAGCTGCAATGTCATTAAACTCACTAATCTACTTAATAGTTGCTCCTAAACAAGGTTTGGTTCTGTTCTGAGCTGTAGGCAAGATGGGAGCTTTTAAAGATGAGAATTAGGCGAGTTTTTTTTGAAACCCACACACTCATACACATGTACTGCAACTCGTGTTAGAAATCGAATTAGCAAGCATTAATTATAAATTCAAGTAACAATTCAGTATTAAAAAGCGGATAGATCAAATTGTACTGATCAAATACCTGCTGTAAATCCAGAAGTTTCCTCTCCAAATCTCGAACTGCATCATGCCGCTCTTGAATTTCTGCCAGTGTATCCATTATCTGCAAACATAGTATATAGATGAAATTAAGCACGAACCACTATAGTAATTGACCTTCAGCTAAACCTTAAGCAATTTCTATGCAACAACTTCAACTATGCGTCTATGCCATCCTAAAAACACATATTTTCCTGAAAACCCATTATCTGCAAACATAGTATATAGATGAAATTAAGCACGAACCACTATAGTAATTGACCTTCAGCTAAACCTTAAGCAATTTCTATGCAACAGCTTCAACTATGCGTCTATGCCATCCTAAAAACACATGTTCCTGAAAACCTAGAAAAAACAACAAACGATATGGACAACACATATCTACAAAATTTGCATTGAACCCTAACCACTTATAAATTGTCATTTGAAATTTTATTGCTGGGAGAAAAGAGTTGATTTAAGAAATATTCTAATCCCAAAAAAAGGAGACGTGCATTTAACATTGATTGGTTGAAATAAACGGAAAGTACATCCAGCTTCTCCCAAGTCCCACCTAATCTTTTTGTTCTCTCATTCACAGTGCCCAACAAAAAAACATAAAAAAGAAGAAAGAAAAAGAAATAGCTAGTTCAAAAGCAATGTCAATTCTTATTCAGCGAAGCACAAACGACATGACCAAGTTTACTCTGCAGAAGTTCTCAAAAACTAACATGAGAGGACAAGAAACATTCTGTTAAAATAGATTAACAAACCTGGCCTCGGCCTTGCTCCTGAATTGCTTTCTGGAAAATTTGTTCACTATCTCCAGTTTCAATCAATTGGTCAATTGTCTGTATATAAACAAGCAATTACAAGGTCAGCTTAAAGAATAAAATCACTGTCCTCTATGTGTATCTCTAGTTCCAACAGATGTCAGAGTTTGGGTAGACACTGCAATTTTCAGCAGTTAAGCTCTACTCTAATCATCTTTTGCAGATTAAAGAGGAAAAAAGGAAAGAAAAGGGCATGGAACAAAAGATAAAAATGCTTGTAATGTTTTTGAGTGCAAAAGTTTCACCTCTTCATCTGCCCGTGTGCCCGTCACTGACAAGAATACCAAGACATAAGAAAATTATTAACAAACCACAGACTACAGAGTGTGGACATATAAAACATAGATAAAGAACCAGTGAAAAGTGCAAACCTGTAAAAACACGCCTCTCGACAACCTCCCGATACTCTTGGTGGATAGTTTCTCTTAGTTTCTGTGCAATTTTCAAAATGATGTGACAAACTTTGGCAAAAAAATAGTTGGTTAAGTAAATATTTTCATACAGATATACGCATATGATGATTCCTACCTGAAATTCAGCCATCTTGTCTTTCAACTTCTTTTTCAAGGACCTGATAAATTATAAGATAATAATTAAAGAAGAACCAGGTAAACTGATTGATGCAATTTTACCGTCAACAACTTGGAAATTTGCACTGCAATTTTTCTATTTACAAAACTGAAAGGATAACTGTCTTTGCCTCTTTTAACTACATTCAAATTAGAAAATATGCATAGAAGAGGAATAGAAACTAGAACTGGAAGAATTGTGCTATCAGCTAGCTAGAACTAGAGAAAATAAACTGGGCTATAAACAGATCAAATCAAAGATAATTGTCAATACAAACTCCAGAACCATATAAAGCCTACAGTTCTCTTCTCTTATCATATTCTAGTACATTTTCCATTTTTCCCTAAATATTTTGCGAAATATTTTAAAAGAAATTTTCAGATTACTGAATGGAACTGTAATGTCAAAGTTGATTGTATCAAGCAGGATTTTCATAATCTGAGTAACTGAGCATTGAAATAGAATCATGGAGGTTACTGTTTTCATTAATATAACAGCTTTGGCAATTATAACACCTTTTAAAGGAAAATTACATAATATATCTTTCTACATTAAATTGCAGTAGGCGAGGCAGCGGCACTTTTAGCATGTAAGTAAGACAATTATGAAGGAAAAGAGGGATTGCAATCTGCCATCAATTTTTACGGTGCAGCCAAGCCATGAATAAAAGCATTGGAAGTGATGGGTAATGTTCTTTTTTTTATATTGTCAGTAATGAAAAATTTGAGAACACACAAAGGTGGAGGTTTTAAGTGCACCAAGATAATCACATTTTACAGAACTTTATACCAGAGTCAGGAGCCAAAGTTAAGCTAAAATTTTCATTTTCACTTTTAAATTAAAAATTGATACATAGTACTTTCTCTGCCCCAAATTGGTAAACTTATTTGGTTTACACACAAATTAAGTTTATTTCTTTCAATCAAAAGAATACTAACTACATATAATACCCTTATTAAATAGATGACTCATTTAATATTTCATTGTATCTTTATTAAATAGGTAGCTCATAATATTCTTAAAATGCATTAGTTAGTGTTGTAATTAAATTATGAGCAATTTAATTTAGTTGACTACTACTAATTTAATTAAGACTATTTAGATATTATCTAGTTAACTAACTTTTAAAAGTAAAAATCAACCTATAATTTAGAACACCTAAAAAGAAAATCAACCTATCAATTTGGAACAAACGGCGGGAATGATAAATATCATCACATGTTTAATTATATCAGATAGTCCATAATCCCTATGGCAGTTGAGTTTAAGTACGAATTTGTCAGCAGTCTCAAAACTATAGTAGATCAAGGTGAAACAGAAAATTATTGGAAAGCAGAGTTGGAAGTTACATAGTTGTGGAGGTCCTTGATCTGTCAACACCTGTTCCTTTTCCACATCCTGGTTTCTGCCTATTTGTTAAATTCTGGACCCCAAAAGAAGCATGCTGTAAGCCAACAGAAGGATGTATATCAATGAAGCCAAAGTAATAGAGCTTTTTACCTCTTTGTCAAGTTCCTCAATTTTTGACTTCACTGCACGAGCAATTTTTCCAACTTCATCAACATCTCTGTCCATCCGTTTCTTGATTGCTACACGTGAAAGCAGGAATTAACATCAAAATTGCAGGGTCATAAGAATCAATGTAAAACTTAAGCTGATGAAAACATGAATATATAATTAATGAAACTAAACCAATTAGTTGAATATGAGATCATGAATATATAATTAATGAAACTAAACCAATTAGTTGAATATGAGATCATGGATCTACACACACACTAAACTAATTACAGCCACGATTATAAATTGATTATGTCACTTTTAGCCATAAACAAGAGTTATTTATATGTTTCACAATTAAAGACAACATCCCGACTTCTCTAAACAAAAATATCTTGCAATAAGTTGCTACATCAACTATCCTCAATCAAAATGTGCCAGTTGACCTCCCCATCATTGCACAATATCTATGTTTCGAACTGGAATATCGAAACTTGAGGCCTGCTATGCCATAAATATGCTGGAAATCAATTCACTTGCTTGTCTAGCAATTCAAGTAACTGACGCATGTAACTTTTTTTTCCTCCAATTCACTTAAACAATTCACTTCTCTAGAAGTTAACTCTACCCATTTCCTCAGCCTAACTAATTAGAGTTTGCAAAATGAAAAAAAAAACCTACTAATGAGCTTTGGCCCAATATAGAAAAATTTATAGGGCTGTAAATTAGGAGTTTGAATGCAAGTTGGAGCTCGAAAAAAAGAGCATTCTGCAATTATAACGAGGAACCCATTAACAAAATTATAAACAAAATGCAAATTACTAATAACCTTTCATAGCAGGAGCTTTGGTAACAGCCTTTGTTTCCTCATTCGCATCCTGCACATGAAATTGGAAAGAGAATTATAAAATGGTAAACAATTTAAAAGTTTGAGCAGTTTGTTTTTTGGTCATCAAGGTGTTATTCAAAAATTCAGTGCATCTTCATTATAAAAAATGACAGCATGAAAGTACACAGACTGCATCCAAGAAGATTCTAAGGTTAGAATTGACAATGATTTTGTCCAGCTGGAATTTTGTTAACGGTAGTAGTACAAGAATTCTTAGATATGTACATTGCTGTAAAATTGCAAAAAGGAGCTAGTTGCATGCAGTGCTATCAATGTATGCTTTGAAGAATAACAGGATAGAAAAATAAAAAGATAGGAGAAAAAAAAGCTCATACCTGGAGATTTCTGAGTAGCTTGTCTAGCTTCTCATTTTGTTTCTCAATCTCTTGAACCTGTGTAAGAATCAAATGTTGATATCACAAATAAGAATCACCTAAGATGAACATCAAACATGAAAATAATTTATATACATCATTCATGATACAAGAACACATAATCCCAGGAAATAAGAAGTACAACAAAAGCCATAGAGACAAAATGGCAGAGCACCTTTCTAAAGAAATCTTCCAAGCCCAAATCTCCAGAACTCATTCCCATCTCAATATCTCCACCTCTATTACCCTGACCACGAGGGATCTCAAAAGAATCCTGCAAAATTGATCAAAGCAATACATTCAAACCAGCAAAACTTGGCTACAACCTTAATTACTTAAAACGTCGTATACAAAACAATGTAATCACATTTGACAGAGCAAGAAAAACAAAAGGGATGCTATAGCCACTAGCAAGTAAAAGATAAAAAGCTACTTAAACAAATTCTTCGAATCCATAGTATACAGAACCCTCAAGCTACATAAACAAACCGACCTCTGCCTCTAGGTGTCTTGTATTACTATTATTAAAAAGAACAAGAAATACAATGACATGTTTAGTCTCAATATACCTTACAAGTGACTGTCAGACAAACATATTAATGTTAAATACTCTTTAAAATGTAAATTGAACAACGAAATGAACATTTATCGAGATCGTTACTTAATAAACTACTCGTAATACAAATTACTCCAGGCAAAAGAGATTGTCATCAATGACATTTTTTTCCTTTTTTAAATGTTTGATTCCTAACGGTCACAAAAACAATTCTCTTAGTGCTATACATTTTCCTTAATTCTGCAGTTTCTCAGCAACCAAACAGAGAATAGCAATTACATATAATTACAAATTAAATTCCAGAGATAATGGATCCAATAAGCAATCAGAAAAAACTATCACACTCCAAAATTAAATAAAAAACACATGAGATCGAGACAGGCAAATAAAACAAACAACAACAAAAAAACAAAACTAAATTAAAAAAATTACCGATAATAGGTCATTCATTGTTGTAGATGCAGCTCACCGAAATGTATACGCCTAATGAAATTGCTTGCTAGTTTATATAATGTATAAAGGATAAATTTGAGACCTGGTTTTTGAAACAAATTTTTAGGAAAATTTAATCAAAAACCAGGTCTTAATTTTGAAGAAAAAGGTTTAAATAAAAAAATCTTAAGATTGTTTAGTTTTTTTTTTTTCTCCTTAAATTGAATTAAATTTCAATTGATGTTTTTTTCTGTTGAAAATTATGAAGAAAGAGGAAGAAGACGCCGCGAAGGGAGCTGCCTTTTTTAAGGGAGTAATTGGCTAGATACGAGTGTAGAATAATGTGGATCGAAACCGTTGATATATGTTTGTAGGTCCCGCTTTATGTTGATCTAATGGACGGGTTTGTTTCCTTAGTTCAGTTGTAGAGATTCTGTTTTCAGTGTATAGATTTTATCTGGCTTTTCTTAGGGAGGTTTATTATTTGAAGTGCGTATGTGAATGTGACGGTTTTGACCTCCGTGTTATGAGAGTCTAAGCTCTAATCGACTCGAGCCGAACCAAAATTTAAATTGTTTATGTTCAGCTCGTTATATAAAAAAATATTCATGGTCGACTCGAGTTCATATCAAATTTTAAATACTAAATTCAAACTCAATTCATTTAGATTTTATAAAATTTATATATTGCTCACGATCGCCTCGTGTTTATCTATTTAAATTTACGAGTGAGATCGAATTTGTTTATTTTAATATTAAATCAACCGAGTTTGAATTTAGTTTGTTTTGGTTAAATGAGTGTATATAGGCTATGATCGAACTCATATGAGAAATGATATACATTAAAATTTTATTTGAGAACTGATATAAATTAAATTTAAGAATAATTTATTAATCATTTATAAGCCAACCTATGAAGAAATAATTGAGCTCATATACGAGTCGTCTCGAAACTTATAACAGAGTTTATATACGAGTCTGTGAACTTTTAATTAAACTCGTATAGAAACCAACTCACAAATTTTTAATCGAGCTCATAAACGAACCGATTCGTCGGTTCGTATATACAAGCTGTTCATAAAATAAATGAACCAAACACCACTAAATTTGTATTTGACTCGTCTATACTATAAACAAAAATTAGAGTATGATCACTTTCATTTAAACTCACAAACAAACTCAAATCGAGCTTTTATAGGTTCAAATACTTAATGGCTGATGAGCAACTCGAATTGTTTAGGAGCCCCAAAGCTTATCCTAATTAGCCAACAAGGTAAGGTTATTTTTGTCATCATATTTTCTAAAGGAAAAGGCGAATATGTAACATGCACTAGCCACTTTTAACTCACATTTTATTTTATTTATGTATTTAATATTAAAAATCATATATTTATTTTAAAATAATACTAAAAATTTAAATAAATTGTTCTTATATTAATTGTTTTTGATGAATTTGTTATATTAATTAAACAAAGAAAGACATGCTCTATTTCCTTTTGAAAAAAATACAAACATAAATAATTCATATAAATTTAACTTTGAACTTTTTTCAATTTTACCGCACACAATAAATAATTAAGCTTATAACTCAGTTGTTAGAAGAAAAAAAAATATGTTTAAATTGTGAAATTGAATTCAAATTAATTAGAACCAATTGAGTAGTATTAATATTAAATACTAAATTGAGAATAATTTTATATTTTTACTTTGGTGAGTAAATAATTTAATTTCTTAATTAGAGTGTAATTTATTTTTTTTTGGAGAAAAACATGAAGACAAAAAGTATGATGAGGAATAGTTAAGGGTGAGATGTCTGGTTTTGTAATAAGATGGAAGGCATGTTTGATGAGTTGTCTTGAGTTGCATTCTGGGTTCTGCAAAACTAAAATAGTCCAACTATACCTGGCTGGATCCCACAAAGCTACATATGTCCGTTTAGTTCATCATATCGTTCAAGTTTAATTTTGAATCAAGTTCGAATTACTCGAGCTTAATTTCAAACCAATCTCAAATAATATATAAACATATTTGTGAGACTAGCAAATCTAAAAGAGTTTTTTATGAGTAAGATATTACTTTTTTATATACTAAATCTTTGACTTAATCACCAAAAAATTCCTCACCTTTTAGCCCGTTTTCAGTTGCACCCTGACGTTGCAATTTTGTCAGTTGCACCCTAATTTGCACCTTTGGGTTTCAATTCCACCCTCAAAATCAAATTGGACTTTTTTCATTCGGGAAAAATTCATAAAAACCCTTATAAAGTACTCGTCTGAACTCTTTTCCACATAAGAAGTTAAAAATGGATGACTTATTTTAACTTTTTTTAAATAAAAAAGAGATCAATTTAGTACTTGAGAGTGGAATTGAAAACCAAAGGTGCGAATTAGGGTGCAACTAACAAAATTGCAACGTCAGGGTGCATTTAAAAAGGGGGTAAAAGATGGGGTTTTTTTTGGTGATTAAGCCTAGGGGTGTAAATGAACCGAGCCGTTCGCGAGCAGCTCGATGTTCGGCTCGCTAAGAGCTCGGTTCATGTTCGTTCGTATTCTAAACGAACCGAGTTCGAACTTGATTTTATGTTCGTTAATACAAACGAGCCGAACATGAACATAGTGGTGTTCGGCTCGTTTATGTTCGCGAACAGCTCGAATAAGAGTTCATGAACAAGCTCGTGAACGAACTCGATTAAGAGTTCGTAAACAAGTTCGTGAACGAGCTCGTATATAGTTCACGAACAAACTCGTTTAGAAACTCGATTAGGTATTCGCGAACTAATTCATATTTAGATTAATTTGTATGATTATGTTTCTAATTTATTCAGCTCATATTCGTATTTGTTCGTTTAAAAGTTTGTGTTCGTTCGTTTATCCGCTAAACGAGCAGGCTCACAAACGAGCTCGTTTAGTACTTATCGAGTTTGTTTGCGAGCTTGTTCGTTCGCGAGCTCGTTTAGTACTTATCGAGCTCGTTCGTGAGCTCGTTCGCGAACTTGTTCGTTTAGCGGCTAAACGAACGAACACGAGCTGAACACGAACCGAACATGAACACTATAAAATTTAAACGAACCGAACATGAACACTCTGTTCAAAACTCGACTGAACATGAACCGAACATGAACATCTTGTTCGCTAAACGAGCCGAACATGAACACTACAAAACTCGGCTCGGCTCGGTTCATTTACACCCTTAATTAAGCCTAAATCTTTTATATCTATAAAGGTGTTTTTTAATTGATAGAATTCCATATCTTATAATTATTATGGTAGACAAAAGTTGAATGGTATAAGATAATCTTTTTTGCTAAATTTTTTTATTGAATACGAGTTTACCGACTTAGTTTGAATGTCATTTGAATTCGGAAAATTTGAAAATATAAGCACGTTAGCTCGAACTCGAATCTATAAACACTTGAATATTCGATCTCAAATCAACTCAACTCATTTATATCATAGCTTATTTTTCGGCTAGAAAGGTACGAATATATAGAAAAATCATCTTTGTTGGTCTTATTTGGCTTGAGTAAGTAAGTTTAAAAGATAGGACTTCTTGAGAAGAAGTAAAAATCTTTTCGAGTGAAGTCGATTTCAATCAAAAAATTTAAAAACATCAATTTTAGCAAATTTTATTAAATACATTCCGATTTTAACCAAATCTAACCTTTTTCATTTGAAAAATATTTATCAAAATTAAAATATAAATTACGAAATGATTATTATACAAACAAACGGAAAAATGTTGGTATTTTTTTTTACAAAGGATGAGCGATTGGCTAAAATTGAAGTATACTAATCGAAAATTGGTTAAAATTTGTTTTTTAAAATTTTTTTACTTAGAATTGAACTCTTGATAATTTTAAGACATGAAACACAAATAAATGTTTGATTCATTCTACACGTTTTACTTTGCAGAAAATAGGAAGCCAACGATCGTCACATATAGAAATTAATTCCCAAATCGTACTCGTCAACGGAAACTCTTTTTAAGTACTTCTCGGCCCATAAGAATACTCTTCCAAGCCCATGATCCATTTAATTGAGGAGTAGCATCAAGAAAAAATCCAATACGGATAGCATTTGAATTGGGGTTTCCTTAAGTTCACTGAATTTGAGAGGGTCATATTTACTATTTAAACTGTTTATTACAAAATGAGCAGTATATATCAAAGAATTACAATTTAAATCAAATTAATATACAACGTTCATTTTATAATAAACAGTATAGATTGTAAATATAATTCTCTCAAGTTGAAAATAAATTTAAGAGAATCCCAATCCGTAGTATTTACCTCTAATCACTCTCGCAATAAGAAATTCTGGTTGATCAATTTTAATCATTTCGTCAACATATAACTATTGAATGCACATTTTAATGGGTTCAATTATATTGTTATAGTAACGTTTATCTATAACAAATATAAAAGTGTATTCGTGGGTGGAACACTTCCATTCACGGACAAATATACCCTTTACATATTTTATTCCTAATTGTGACATGTAAGAATATTTGTGCTTAACAAATAGAAAAATGACATTCCTAATCCATAAAAGAAACATATTAAAAATAATTATCGCAGTAGCTATCATTATATATTAAATTCTTAATCCTAAAAGGAATTGTGCAACAACTATCATTATGGTTAAATTCCTAATACTAAAAGAATATGGCGAGTTTCATTAATATTAAATAATCATATTATAATATTTGTGTTAAAGATTTGATATTTTTTATATTTATTAGTTATTTACTATGAAAAATAATATAAATTTTCTCCAATCATATTATCATTTTTTAATAACAACAATATCAAAAATTAAATCTATTGCTTAATTCTAATTTTTTTACATTTCTAATAAAAAATTTAAAATTTTATAAAATAATTAAATAAAAAAAACACAAGTCTAATAAAATTTAAATAATAATATATTATTAAAAAAATATACAATTATGATATTAAATAACGGGTTATATAGATATCTTTAACGTGCGTAGCACGTGGCAAAAAAAACTAGTAAAGCTAAAAAGCATGTTAGGTGGAAGAACAATTAATTTAATAATATCGTGGGAGATAAAGGGGAAAAGAAAATTTTATCTAAAAAAAAGGAGCAAAGAAAATTAATTTTAGTCGACATAGAGAAATGACTTTCTTTTGAGGACAAATTAATAGCTATATTACGACCATTCCAGTTTTCTCTTTTTCTTAAGAGCTAAGAGAAATCAAACTCCCTTCCTCAAGTTAAAAAGCTTGTTAATATGAGATGAAATAAAATTATAAATCTAAACAATATTTAAAGGATATTTGGATCGATGAATTTTAAAATTCATAAATTATTTAAGTTTTACTGCAAAATAAATATAAATACATAGAGTTTTGAAAATGTTTTTAAAAGTGAGAAAATTTTAAAATAAAATATCATTACTTAAAAATAATGAAATTCAATTTCTTCATCGTAAGAATTTAAATGAAATGTTTAAAAAATTTATTTATTTTCATAATTTTTTATTATACTACACAATGGATGAATTATATGAAATTTATAAATTTTGCTCTTCTAAAATCCGTCGATCCAAATATTGTTTCGTTATTTATAATGTTTTATTGATTATTTAAATTGCTTTTAAAATGTGATAATAATTTCAATTCAAACTTTTTTTTAAGAAAATTTTAATAACTTAGAATGAACTAATATGAATTAGATATTTTCGATTAGTGTCCATTTTTTTTAAAACATGAAATATTATGTTAATTTTTGGTTAAAAATAAATTATTTATCAATTACATAATTATATTTTTAAATAAAGAATAATTTGTTTAGCAAAGTATATTGATCCCCTCCTACTTTGAGATTGATAAATAAATCATGTAAAGTTTTTAACATAAATAATAAACTAAATATATTCCAGTTTAATTGAAAAGAAAAAACAAATTAGCATAGGAAAGCAAGTGGATAAATAACATAAAAGATCCACCGCGTTGTCTGGTTATGATGGCGCAGACTAGCAGTGTTTATAACGTAGTTCCCGTGTGATCAAGAAAAGCTGCCGTACTATAAATATAGGTAGACTTCATTTTCAAAACATACGCTGCAACAACAAGAAAAAAGTCTGAACTGAAACTTTCTTGAAATCTCTATCACTTTCTTTCAGATTCTTGGAAACTAATTAAGGTACCGTACGGTACATGTTCTATTTACTGGTTTTCTTTTTGTCTCTGTTTCATATTACAATACTTGCTCTGATTGATTGTGTATAGTTTATTTCATTATTATTTTTGTAAAGTTTAATAAATTTTGATCTGGGTAAAGTCAAAAGTGAGACAAAATCAGTCCATATGGAAATATCCTCAGTTTTAGGTATATCAAGAAAACCAGCAAATTTGATCCATGTAGCAAAGTTAGTCTTGTGATTTATAGAATAGTTTATTCCTTAATGCTATAGGAAAATCTCAGTCTTTTAATTGTTTGATGTACGATTGTTCCATGTAGTAAAAGTTAATCATATGATTTATTTTGGATAATCATTTTCTTGTTTGTTATCCTCAAGTTCTTGCATATGTAAACATGTCTTACTTTGTGATTGGCTTCCGTGTTTTGCCTGTTTCAGGTAAATTGAGCTTAAACAAGGGGTTACTTTTGAAATTCAAGTGTTTTTGTCAAAAATTAGAAGATGGGAGACAAATCTGAATCAGCTGTGTCTGGTGTTGAAGTGAAGGAAAAGGTTAAAAAGGAGGAAATGCATTTGAAGGTGAAGAGCAAAGATAAAGAACCGAAGGATGAGAAAAAAGAGAAAGCTGAACTGGAACTTGATTTGAAGACCAAATCGGTAGAAAAGGAAAAACCGAAGAAGAAAGAGGAGAAAGATAAGAAGCAGAAGAAGACGGATGTTGAAGACGAGGATGATGAGAAGAAGGAGAAAGAGAAAGGGGAGAAGAAGAAGAGTAAAAAGAAGGGAAAGGAGGGCGAGGAGGAGTCGGAAGTAGACAATGAAGCTGGAGAGAGTAAGAAGAAGGATGAAAAGAATGGTAAGCACAGTGAAGAGGTTGAGGAAAAGCATAAGGAGAAGAAGAAGGATAAGAAGGGGAAAGAAAAGGAGGTTAAGAATGAAGATGAAAAATCGGAGAAAGAAACCGAAAAAGAGCAGGACAAAGGAAAGGAAGAAGATGGCCATAAAGAAGAGAAGAAAAGTAAAAAGAAAGACAAGGAGAAAGTAGTTGAGGAAGATGAGAAGGAAGGCGGAGAGAAAGAAGAGAAGAAGAAAAAGAAAGATAAGAAAAACAAAGATGAATTGGACGAGAAAGAAGAAGGTAAAGGTAAAGAAATCAAAGAGAAGAAGAAAAATAAGGATGGGGAGAAGAAAGATAAAAAGCTCAAAGATGAAGTGGACGAGAAAGAAGAAGATGGAGGTAAAGAGAAAGTAGAGAAGAAGAAGAAGGATAAGAAGCACGAGGATAAGGATGGAGCGGATGAAGAAGATGCAGATGAAGATAAAGAAAAAAAAGAGAAGAAGAAAAACAAGGATGGAGAGAAGAAAGATAAGAAGATCAAAGATGAAGAGGACGAGAAAGAAGAAGGTGATGAAGGTAAGGCGAAAGTAGAGAAGAAGAAGAAGAAGGATAAGCACGAGGATAAGGATGGAGCAGAAATTACAGTCGAAGGCGAAGGGGAGAAGAAAAAGAAAGAAAAGAAGGACAAGGAAGATAAAAAGGAGAAGAAGGAATCAAAAGATGAAACCGACGAGTTGAAGAGTGGGATTGAAGTGGCCTCCAGAGAGATTAAATTACAATCCGAAGGGAAAGGAGAGGTGGAGGAGGAGCAAGGTAAGGCAAAGGAAGGTAAAGAGAAGAGTGATAAGAAAAGAAAAAAGGGTGAAGATGATAAGACCAAGGGCATTGGCAATCTGAAAAAGCAATTGGAGAAAATTGATGCAAAAATTGAACCTCTCCTTGAGAAAAAAGCGGACATTTTGAGGCAGATGAAAGAAGCTGAGGATGCAAATTCTGTGGTTCCTGAGAAAGACAAAGTTGCACAAACAGCTGATGCCAAATAGCTACTGTATGCAAGGCCTTTCCCTATGCGGTTGTAATATAGCGTTTCCATGAATCTATATTCTCATGTGAGTATGATCATCTTTCCTGCTGTAATAAAAAAGTTTTCTCTAGCACACTGAAATACTATGTTGTAGTTCAATATGGACAAAAATGAAGTACTTTTGCAATCAATAAAGCAACTATTACTGCTTCCATGGTTCACTATTTCTCATCTTGCACTCCAGCCATTTTGTGCTGTTGATCCTTGCTGTGATTAGTTACAATAGACTGCGAACTCCATTACAGTATCTTATTGTGTAGAATTATGATGTTGCATTTTGGAAGTATCGAATTAGTTCAACGTAACATTTAAGGAACCCTCATCTTCAAAGTAGATATGATGTCTTTATATAATAGTGAAATGTGTCAAGTTGGTGGATCTGAAAATCATTACTAGACATTATACTTTGATCATTTCATTTGTAGTTATTAGTTCAGAACATTAGTGGGCATTGGGCAATCATTTCAATGGTAGCTATTGATGATGATGATCTCGATACTAGCTCTAGTTGTCTGTCATTATCATCATTAAATTTTTGATAGCTTAAGCATTTGGACGATGGAGACTAGTTGTTGGGGCAAAATACTGGTAAGATACTTTTGGTTGCTTTTCCAAATTGGTGATTCTTCATCATCAATATCTATTTAGAACTTGTTTGTTTTGTCTGTGAAGTATAATTTACTTGAATGTATTTGAAGTTTCAAATGCGCTTGGGAGTTTGAAGCTAAATTTGTGTGTTTATGCTACTAATTATCTTGAACTGTGCAAAAATCATATTTGACCTTGTATACTAGGAAATTGATAAATAGCCAAATCGAAATGCGTAGCCAATGCAAATATAATTTTTATTTGAGTTTGTTGCATGTGCGACGTGTTATATCTACTGAATTCTCAAAAATGCTTCTAAGCTTTGACAATCTCAGTAGTGAGGCCAAATCCGAAAGGGAAAAGAGGGTCATAATGTCAATCTCCAACATTCATTGGCAGCTGATCAACAGTCTCGAACCATGTTTGTGAGAGCTTGAGCACGAGGATGATAGAGACGAGTTGTTGGGCAAATTTTCTGGTAAGATACTTTTGGTTGCTTTTCTATATTGATGATTTTATATCATCAATATCCATTTAGAACTTGATCATTTTGTCAGTGAATTAAAATTTACTTAAAAGTATTTGAATTTTGAAGTTTCAAACGCTCTTTGGAGTTCGAAGCTAAATCTATTGCACCTTTGTTTATGCTACTGATCACGCAGAAATCTGCACAATCATCTTTGACCTTTCTATGGTAGGATAATGAATACATTTTAGCCAAATCAAATTGCATAGCCAATGAAAATATAATTTTTGTTTGAGCTAATGCATGTGCGACGTGTTACAAAAATGCTTCTAAGCTTTGACAGGCTCAGTAGTGAGGCCAAATCCGAAAGGGAAAAGAGGGTCATAATGTCGATCACCAACATTCATTGGCAGCTGATCAACATTTTTGAACCATGTTCGTGAGAGCTTGCCTGTGAAACCATAGTCACCAAATAGAACATCAGCAACACCCTGACCTTCTGTTCCGGGAAGCCAAGCAGCAACAAGAGCATCCAATTGGTTGACATATGGCTCGATTACAACTGGACGGCCAGAGACAACGACTACAACACATTTTATAACTCCACAAACATTCTGAATGGTGCTTAGGCCGGGTTCAGCTATCGTCAGGTTCATGCTGTCACCTAGTGTTTCTGCATATGGAGTTTCACCTACTACAACAATGGCATAGGAGAACTTGTTGGACTTGACAAAATCTGCGTCAGGGTTTTTTTGGTAGACGACTTTCGTGCTTGAATCAACAGTATTCTTAATAGCTGTAAGTATTGTGGTACCTGTTCATCATAATAGTCACGTAGATCTTGATATTGTTGCTTACTGGTTGAGCTCATGAAATAAAATGAAATACAGGATCCGAAAGCATTGACATAATCTAAGAAATCTACGACAAGTGAACAGTGGAGATTTACCACTTGTGTGATTGTTGCCACTAAGTCCTTGCCACTCGATTGTCCACCCACCGCACTGATAACCGAGATTATCAGCATGGCTGCCAGCGACAAGTATTTTTGTAGCTTTCTTGGGAAGGGGCAATAATGGCTTATCAGCGTATTTACCATTCTTTAGTAGCACAAGTGATTTCCTGACAGCTTCTCTAGCCAATTCTCTATGCTCCTGTTTTCCAAGTCAGATTGGCTTCAGGTTGGCTTATGTTTATATTTACCCATTATATTGGAATATTATGGAACTGTCCTATTTTTCACTAACCTGACTTCCCAGTTGGTTTACCAGACTCTCATCTGCATATGGGTTCTCGAACAGACCCATCACGAATTTGACGCGCAAAATTCTTTGTACAGCATCATCAATCCGGCTCATGGGAATAATGCCACTCTTCACCTGGTATGTCAGACCGTCGATGAATTCTGTGTAGTTGAATGGAACCATAATCTGCAGTATCGTCAGAACAAGCATCAGAAGAAACAATTTACCGCGGAAACCTGAAAAAAGAAGATAAATTCAGGTTAAACATTCACCATGTCAATGCCGGCACTAATTCCTGCTTGGATGGAAAATGTGTAGTTAGCGTGTGGCGGCGAGGTGATCCTGTCGATACCCTGCCAATCGGAGATAACGAACCCCTGAAGCGATTCAAAACATTTACGTTAACTCTTTGAAGTTGATTAAGATGGAAATGAGATCTTATTTTTTGCAGGACGCTGTTTTACCCGGAAGCGAAGAGTATTCTTGAGAAAGCCGGTGACCATGTCGCGGTTAGCATGCATCTTAACTCCATTCCAGCTGGAGTAAGAGACCATGACAGATGAGACTCCCTTGATGATGGAGTTATAATAGCCAGGCATGTGGATTCTGAGCAAACCATCTCTGCTTATCATTGTATTGTTCTCATTTATCCCATCTGTTGTTCCTCCATCCCCAACGTAGTGCTTGGCGCAAGCTGCAACTTTTGTTCTGTGAAAACCAGGTTTTCTAACATGATCAGTATGTAGCATGGAAACATTATAACGGAAACGCTGAAACGGGAAACTAGTTTCGGAGCTTCAAAAGTGTTCTCGGAAACAGAAACGAAATCTTAAAATGCAAAAGTCAAAGTAATAACTGTTACGGAAGCTCAATCGATTACGCTAGTAAGTCACATATTGTGCTAAATAATTATACCGGAAAATTCCCAGGAAAGAATGGTGAACACTTAAGTACCAAATTCGTTAGACAGAATTTCACACGATATAAATGACTTCACAATACATAACTTCGACTAGCCTGAGCGATAGCTAATAAATAAAAAATAAAGAGAACACCAACCTAACGAGGTTCAGCCAGAAATGACCGGCTTACATCCTCGGGCACTGCCCAAAATACTCCACTAATTGTTTGTAACAAAATACAAACTCGAGAGAGAACCAACTAAGCCTTAGGAGTTGATAAGGCTTGTTGTGGGATGAGTTTCAATGGGTAGATGAGACTCCCTTTTATAAGTTAAGGAAGTCCTCACCCCTCCACTCCTAAGCAATGTGGGATTCTACACTATATGTATATAGCTCAACAATCACAAGTCCCTTTTCTAAATAATGTGGGACAAATCTAAAATGAGCCATATCCAACAAATCTCCACCTTGGCGAATTTTCTCTCTACCATCTCGGACTATCTTCAATATTACCTTCAATTGCGCTTCAAAAGCGCCAACTCTCAACTGTAGCAGTCAAGTACCAATGTGGGATGATCCTACTTCAACACTCTCCCTCACGCATAGCATGACCGAGCAGAGCAACCAATCCCCCCTCACGCATCGCGTGGACCGGGCCACATTCAAATCTCAAATATTGAGAACACTAATCAAATTCAAACAATGTTTGAACTTGACTGCTTTCACAATCTTTGTCATCATATGAGCAGGAGTTTCCATGGTCAAAATCTTCCGAAGTAGGACTCCACCTTCTTCAATAACCTCTGGCACCAAATGATATCGAACATCAATGTGCTTCGTCCTTGCATGGTAAACTTGGTCATTCTCTTCAATTTCCAATTTACCAAGCAACCCATGAAGCCAAATTGCTTCCTTAACAGCTTCTGCACTTTCCATGTACTCTACCTCCGTGGTAGACAAAGCAACTATTGACTGCAAGGTAGACTTCCAACTAAACGACGCCTTTGCTTGTGTAAACACATAGCTCGTAGTCGATCGCCGTTTATCAACGTAGTCCGAATTATTGTACCCAACTACATATTGACCATCTTTCTTGTCCTGCCCAAATATTAGACCAATATCCACAGTATTCAAAGTATACTGTATAATCCAATTTTCATCTCCAGCCACCTTGAGTCCATCGGGCTGCGTCGAATTGATTTCCCCATCCAAGAATCCAAGTAAAAACACTGTTTTTACGTCCAACTGAACTAGTTCCATATTCAAATGTGCTACTAAGGCCAACAAAATTCTAATGGAAGAATGTTTAACAACTCGAGAGATAGCCTCAATTCCTTCCGTCCAAACGTAGCTTTTAGCTACCAACTTTGCCTTATAGCCAATATCATTCTTGTTCGGAAATCCTTCTTCATATATCCAATTATAGGGACGTAGTCCCTCCAATAATCCTTGAGTTGCAAGAACCGTCAAGAATTTTCCACCATCATGCCCCAAACGCCAATGCCAAAGACTGATTTCTTCTAGCTCATTATCATCACTAGAAGCAACTATAACTGACCCAAGAATTGCATTACCCTGATAGTAATACAAGTTATTGTTCTTCCGAATTTCTTTCATGACAACCTGTGCACCCGAGAATACCTTCATAACTCCATTAACTGCAGTCACAACAAAGCCCTTTGATTCTAGGACTCCTACAGAAATGAGCTTCTTCGTCAAACTCGGCACATAACGAACATCTTCCAAAATCCTTATTGACCCATCATGGTTCCTCAAGTGAATTGAACCAATTCCTTCTGTCAAACAAGGATTGCCACTTGCTGTGTAAACAACTCCACCTTCTAGCTCTTTGAAGTCAACAAACAATTCCCGATTGGGACACATATGATGACAACAACCCGAATCTAGAAGCCATTCAATAGGAGTATTTACCGATGACACAACAACCAATGAAAGATCTGATTTTTCGTCGTCACACTCAGCTATATTCAAAGAAAACTCAACTTTTTCTTTATCAGTCTTGCCTTTATTCTTCAATTTGGGACAATCCCTTTTCCAATGCCCTTTCTCTCGACAAAAGGCACATTCATCTTTCTCTGGTCGGGACTTTGATCTCCCTTCCTTCCCAATTGTTTGGCTTTTCAAACGGCCTCTAACAATCAAAGCTTCTGCTGCACTACTAGTGTTTTCTTTCTTATCTTTTCTTCTCAATTCATAACTATATAATGCAGCGCAAACTTCGCTAAGAGACACACCAACCTTCCCATGAAGTAGAGTAGTTTCAAGAAACTCAAACTTTTCAGGAAGTGATCCCAACAACATCAAAGCCAATTCTTCATCATCAAACGTCACATCCAAATTCAACCAATCGGCTACAAATTGGTTGAAATTTGTGATGTGCTCATTCATAGTAGTACCTGGGAGATACGTGAACCGAAACAGCCTTTTCTTCATGTGAAGCTTATTCTGACTGTTCTTTTTCAAGAATTTCTCCTCCAATGTTTTCCACAAACTACTTGCAGATGTTTCCTTTGAGAAAGGATATCTCTGCTCTCTGGAAAGACATGACCGAATGGTACCACATGCTAAACGATTGATGCTACTCCATTCTCTCTCATCAACATCTGCTGGTTTCTCTTTTTCAATAGCGACATCTAGACCTTGCTGAAATAAAGCGTCTAGAAGCTCACTTTGCCACATGCCGAAATGTCCTGTACCATCAAAAATCCCCACCACAATTCTTGCATTCGACATAGCCATTCTTCCCGAGGAAGAAGCTATCAACATGGATAGACTTTTGCTCCCAGACATTTCTGCTCCAACTTTTATTTAATAGCTAACCGATATGCCAAGGATAGAACCTTAACTCCGATACCAATTGTTACGGAAGCTCAATCGATTACGCTAGTAAGTCACATATTGTGCTAAATAATTATACCGGAAAATTCCCAGGAAAGAATGGTGGGTCACAGGCGGACCACTTAAGTACCAAATTCGTTAGACAGAATTTCACACGATATAAATGACTTCACAATACATAACTTCGACTAGCCTGAGCGTTAGCTAATAAATAAAAAATAAAGAGAACACCAACCTAACGAGGTTCAGCCAGAAATGACCGGCTTACATCCTCGGGCACTGCCCAAAATACTCCACTAATTGTTTGTAACAAAATACAAACTCGAGAGAGAACCAACTAAGCCTTAGGAGTTGATAAGGCTTGTTGTGGGATGAGTTTCAATGGGTAGAGGAGACTTCCTTTTATAAGCTAAGAAAGTCCTCACCCCTCCACTCCTAAGCAATGTGAAATTCTACACTATATGTATATAGCTCAACAATCACAAGTCCCTTTTTTAAACAATGTGGGACAAATCTAAAATGAGCCATATCCAACAATAACATCCATGTTAATCATGGAGTCCACATGTTTATTATTGTCTTCAGTACAGAACTTCTAGCAATGCTGGCTTTGATGAGAATTAGATGTATCCGGTGAGGATGTGAATAATTGATAAAAGTCAACTTTGATTTATTATTTTTTTGTTTTAAAAAGATTGTAATTATTAGTCATCATTTATTTGCTGTATTCGTATAAATAGTGGTCACACATGACCCCTGACACTAAGTCTTCAACCAGGCTCATAAGTCCAGCAAAGTTGCTATCATAAATGATCGGCAAAATTCATGTTTCACCCCTGTACTTTAGTGATTGTATGGATCAGACCCTCTACTATTTTTGTGCCACTCTTCATTCCTATTCTTAAAAAACATCACTTGTAATGAACAGAACACTTACTTTCCAGCAACAAAGGGAACACCCTTTGGGGAGCCAGGTGGAAGGTCTCCTTGTAAACCAGGTACTATCTGAGTCATTGCTTGAACAACCTTAGGATCTTCACTATAACTTTCATAGCATCTACCCCATCTTGGATCTCTACAAACCTGTAGATTAATTAATCATAATTCTTATAATAATATAGCTTATTTTATACAATATTCTTAGTAGTTGGATTATTGAATAGTTAATTACCGCAATACAAGGTGCAAAAACATATGGAATTCCTGTAGCTCTAACTTCAAGTGCAGTTGCACTTCCAATTTTCCTCACAAGCTCAGGGTCCCTATTACATGACAATGATGTTTCACCATATATTGGCATATTTTATCAACTTGTTCATATTCATTAAACACATTCACACAACAATAAAAATAAAGACAAACTAGGAGCCATCGATGAAGTATCGGAAACGCTAAACTGGAAAACACGAAACAACAAAAATTACATGTTTATATAAATAGTTTGTAAATATAGAGTTTTTGAGTTTCGAAAACGTTTTTAGAAATGAAAACGGAACGCAGAAATGTAGGATTCGATAAGTTTTTGTGTATTATAGATGAAGTTGCTTAGGAACTTAGGAGAGGCAAGTTTGACTTACCTGGTGGCTCCAAGGCCAACATTATGAGGAAAAATAGTAGCATTGAAGACATTGTTGTGGCCATGAACAGCATCAATCCCATAAATCATAGGAATTCCTAGTCTGGTTGATAAAGAACCCTTTTGAAAATCATTCACCATTTTAATCCAAGTTTTTGCAGAAGCCTGTTTAGCTGGCACACTCCCTCCTCCACTCAACACACTGCCTGCCATAAACACAAAATAAAAGAACTTCTAATCTTCAAATCATGCAAAAATATGAACATAACGAAAAAGGAAAATGATGAATGAGATGGATTTACCAATGAAATAGTTCTTCATCACTTG